>NW_024412415.1:38252158-38255360 GCF_014898765.1 Herpailurus yagouaroundi | reverse complement strand
AAAAAAAAAATACGAAGTGATTTTTGTAACTCTGCCTTGGAAATTATTTGGCTAAGAGTAATTCATTTACACTATAATTATCTGCGAATTCTCTGCACTCTTTGGGCATTCACTTGCATTCTTGAAGTGCTTGAAGAGTTTTAAAAAATCTAATCTACAAATTATTTCGAAACGTAATGAAATACTTATGAACACTACATTTAATAATTAAAGAAGTTGACAGAATTAATGACATAAATTAACAACTGATGACATTTTGTAGACGTTTCATTAAACATTTATTAATTTGGGCTATTGTATGTTTTGCATTTGGGAGCTGGGGCTTTTCTAGGGCTTTCAACTTTTATGCAGGTCTCCAAGCACGTGAGAAGGGCCATACATGCCTTGGGAGAGGGACTGGGATATTCTAGAACAGCAAGGCAGTCAGGTGTGGCTGGCGTGGAGACTGGGGGAAAGTAGGAAGGGATGAGGCTAGAGGGGAAAATGGGGCCAGGTCACGTAGGGCCTTGTAGGCCATCGTGAGGACTCTGTGCAATGGGGACTCACCGGAGAATTCTAGCAGAGGAATGTGAGAGACCGAATCTACAAACTGACAATGGCCAGGCTACATATAAAAACAGAACTCTGACCTGCAACCTGCAGAAACCACCCCCCCCCCCTTTTCTATGATAACCAGGCCAGGAAGCCAGCCTGCTGTGAGTCGGGTTTTTGAGACGCCAGACCGCTATCTCTGGTGACAATCCAGGAAGCCAAACAATAGCTTCTGTAACAACTGGCCCCAAATGGTCAGAACTTGATGCATAACTGACAGGTCCCCTACTTTTTGTCCTTCCTTCCAACTTAGAGTCAACCAGGAAAAGCCAAGCATGCACTCCTAACCAATCACACAGGATGTCTGACTTCTGGTCAGCCCACCTGTAGCTTGCCTATGCCAACGGCCTTCACTGGGGGCACACCTGAGGCTTCCCCATTTTCCACCATCAAGCCTTCCCACTCCCCTGCTTGCCTTTGAATCTCTGCCAGAGCATAAGTGACGGTGGCTGACTCCCTTCCAAAGCCGGCTTCCCATAAATAGCCTTTGCTTTTCTCCTTTGGTTGGTCTTCATTTATTTCCATAAACGACAGAAATTGCCTTCCATTTTAAAAGCTGCTCTTTTTGAGAACAGGCTGTATGTAAAAGCGGGAAGACCCATGAAGAGGCAGTTGCAATAATGCAGCCAAGAGATGATAGTGGTTTGGACAGGCCTGGTAACAGGGCAAGTGACTGGAAGGGGGTGGATTCTGGCTATATGTTTTTTTAATTAATAATTAATTAATTAATTATTTTTGAGAGAGAGACAGCCTGTGAGTAGGGAAGGAGCAGAGAGAGAGAGACAGACAGACAGACAGAATGCAAAGCAGGCTCCAGGCTCCAAGCTGTCAGCACAGAGCCTGATGCGGGGCTCGAACTCACGAACTGTGAGATCATGACCTGAGCCGAACTGGGACGCTCAACCCACTGAGCCACCCAGGTGCCCCTATATGTATTTTTTTTTATTTTGAAGTAATTATAGATTCACAGGAGGTTGCAAAGGAATGCACAAAGAAGTCCTATGTACCTGTCCCCCCACCCCCCTCTCCATCTCCCATAACCCCAGCACAGTAGCAAAAACAACAAATTGACATTGGCATAGTGTAATTTACTCAGATTTCACTGGTTCTATGTGGACTCGCTTGTGTGCGTTTGCATGTAGCTCTATTTAATTTTTGTCACAATGTGAGCCTGGAGTAACCACCACAACAATCAAGATGTCCAACTGTACCATTGCCATGAGGTCCCTTGTGTCACCCATTTTTAGCCACATCCCTCCCTTCCCATTCCTGACCTCCAGCAGCCACCAATATGCAGCCCTAGAATTATGTTACCCACAATTGTTACATACGTGGGATCATGCAGGATGTATTCTTTTGAGACCAGCTTTTTCATGCCATGTAATTCCCTGGAGATTCATCCATATTGCTGCATGTAACACTAGCTCATTCCCCTTTGTTGCCAACTAGTGTTCCACGGCAGGGATGTACCAGGGTATGTTTAACAATTCACCTGGGTAGTTTCCAGGCTTGGACATCTGGGTAGTTTCCAGGTTTGCACTATTGCAAATGAAGCTGCTTGGGAACATTTGTGGACAAGTTCCTCCGTGAAAATAAGTCTTCGTGCCTCTAGGATAAATGCAATTGCCAGGCCGTCGGTAAGTGCATTTTTAGTTTTGAAAGGAACTGGTTATATTTTGAAGACAGAGCCACAGGATCAACCTGACGGGTTAGACGCGGGTGGGAGAGAAAAGACAGGAGTCAGGGAAGGTTTGAAAGAAACTTAGCGCAGTGCTGGGACACGGTAAGGGCTCATGTCAGCTAAATGGCAGTTACGCCAGAGACAGCAAACACAACGCACACTGTGGGGAAATGAGAAGTGAGACACTGGAGGCCACGGGCACCGGGGAGTCACTCAGAGGACACTCAGGGCATGGAAACCCCTTTGACTATCTGCATGTATTAAAAGCGAAAGAGAGGAGTTCGGCTTTCTCTCGGGATGCAGAAAGCCACAAGAGAACGTCACTTCTAACAAGACAGAGCCAGACAATCTGCAAACTGAAAGTTTAAAAACCCACCAGAGGGCTGAGGTCGTTGTGAGCGACCAAGAGAACTGAACTCCAAAGAGTGAAAATTGCCTCTTAGGAACGACAGGACAGTTGGCCTCGGGAGCTCAGGTTGGGGGCGGGGGAGCGCCCCGCCTTTCCCAGGAAGCTGATGGAAGGCCGAGTGGGAGGAGCAGGAGAGGGGAGAGACACCGCCCCCCCCACCCCCGCACGTGCAGGAGGTGATTGGCTGGAGGGCAGTCCCTGCGACATCTCGTTTCTCAAGGAGGTTGTCTCTAATAAACCACTTCCGGTGGGGCTGGTTGGGGGCGCAGCCGACTCTGATCCAGGGCTGCTGGAGGAGAGGCAGAAACTAAGATCCTGTTTCTGGGGAGGATAAAAGTCCACGCCGCCTCTTGCCTTTTGGGAGGTGCAGGAACCTCTCTTCTAAGTCCCACCGAGAGACACGAGGTGAGGGTCAGGAACACTGCCAGGACTAACCTTGAGTCCCAGGTGCACAGGTTCTGTGAGGCTGGTCGGGAGAGCGGAGAAACTAACAGCAATCTACCACTGGGGGGGGGGGGGGG
>NW_024412415.1:38060537-38252058 GCF_014898765.1 Herpailurus yagouaroundi | reverse complement strand
GTGGGGGGGGGCGGGGATCCCTCGCGAACCCTAGGCTGTGCCTCCAAGAAACCCGCCCTAAATATACAGACCTAGATATTAGGGTAAAAGCAAAAGAATGAAAAACAGACATGCCATGCAAACACCAATCCAAAGAAAGATCAAGTGCCTATACTAAGACAAAGCAGACCCCAGAACGGAGAATAATTCCAGGAATAAAACACATAATGATAAATGGGTCAAGTTCATCAGGAGGAAAACCAACCTCAGGGTGGACAACAGACCCCCAGGATACATATAATTACAACGGAAAGAACTGAAAGCAGAAATGGACAGATCCACTTCTCTCTGAATACTTCAAAGAACGAGTGAGTAGACAGAAAATCAGTCTGGATGGGAATAACTCAAATAACACTGTTAACCAACTAAACCCGACTGACATTTATAGGACACTCCACCCAACAACAGTGGAATACACATTCTTTTCGAAGCACGTGGAACTGGACCAACATTGATCATATTCTGAGCCATAAAACAAAGCTCAACAAATTAAAAATAATGAAAATCATACAAGTATGTTCTCTCATCATAATAAAACTACAAATCAATAACTGAAAGATACCAGGAAAATGCCCAGATATCTGGAAGTTAAACGATATATTTTTTAAATAATTCATAATTCAAAGAAGAAACCATGAAAGTCATTGGAAATATTTTCATTGAATTAAAAATAAACACACACAACCTGGCAAAATTTGTGGGACAGAGTTTAAAGCACTGCTTAGAAGGAAATGATAGCATTACGTGTTTATATTAGAAAATGTAGAAGAGGGGCGCCTGGGTGGCGCAGTCGGTTAAGCGTCCGACTTCAGCCAGGTCACGATCTCGCGGTCCGTGAGTTCGAGCCCCGCGTCGGGCTCTGGGCTGATGGCTCAGAGCCTGGAGCCTGTTTCCGATTCTGTGTCTCTCTCTCTGTCTGCCCCTCCCCCGTTCATGCTCTGTCTCTCTCTGTCCCAAAAATAAATAAAAACGTTGAAAAAAATAAAAAAAAAATGTAGAAGAATATGTTGGGGTGACCTAATTTAGATAGAGATTTCTTAGATAGAACAAACAGTACAATCCATTTATAAAAAAAAGATTGTATTGGCTTTCACTAAAATTAAAAACTTCTGCTTTTCAAAAGGTACTAGGAAGAAAATGAAAATACAAACTCCAGGTTGGGAGAAAATATTCGCAAAACACATAACTGATAAAGAACTTGTATCCAGAATAGATAAAGAAGTCTTCCAACTCAATAATACGACAGGCCATTTAAAAATGGGCAAAGGATTTGAAGAGAGACCTCATCAAAGATGAGATATGATGGAAAATATGTACATGAACAGATGCTTACCATTATTAGCCATTAGGGTATGGAAAATTAAAAACATAATGAAATACCAAATACAACTACATACCTATTAGAATGGCTTAAAAAAAAAAAAAAAAGACGGGGCCCCTGGGTGGCGCAGTCGGTTAAGCCTCCGACTTCAGCCAGGTCACGATCTCGCGGTCCGGGAGTTCGAGCCCCGCGTCAGGCTCTGGGCTGATGGCTCGGAGCCTGGAGCCTGTTTCCGATTCTGTGTCTCCCTCTCTCTCTGCCCCTCCCCCGTTCATGCTCTGTCTCTCTCTGTCGCAAAAATAAATAAATGTTGAAAAAAAATTAAAAAAAAAAAGACAATACAAAGTTCTGGCAATAGCCACTTTGTAGAGCAACAGTGACTTCGGAAAGCAGTTTGGCAGTTTCTTGTACGGTCAAACACGCATGTATCATATGACTCAGTAACCTCATTCCTAGATGTTTACCCAAGAAAACTGAAGATGCGTGTCCACTCAAAGATCCGTATGTGAATGATAACAGCAGTTTTCTTCATAACGGCCCCAAACTAGAAATGACCCAAATACTCATCTTCTGGTAAATGAAAAAACAAACTGTGGTCCAGGGGATGGAATACCACTCAGCAGTAAAAAGGACCAAGCTGTTGATACATGCGACAGCATGGGTGAATTTCAAAAACATTATGTTGGGGCACCTGGGTGGCTCAGTCGGTTGAGCATCAGACTTCAGCTCAGGTCATGATCTCACGGTTGGTGAGTTCGAGCCCCGCGTGGGGCTCTGTGCTGACAGCTCGGAGCCTGGAGCCTGCTTTGGATTCTGTGTGTGTGTGTCTCTCTCTGTCCCTCCCTCGCTCGCACTCTGTCTCTGTCTCTCAAAAATAAATAAACATTAAAAAAAAAAAAGCATTATGTTATGTGAAAGAAGACATACAAAAGGCCATACACTATATAATTTCATTTATATAAGATTCTAGAAAAGGCAAAAACATAGGGGCAGAAAACGGATTAGTGGTTGCCAGGGGCTGGAGGTGGGGGTAGAAAATTGGCCACACGGAAGCATGAGAGAACTTTCAAGGTGATAGAAATATTTTATATCTTGATTGTGTGTGTGTGTGTGTGTGTGTGTGTGTGTTTTACAACTGCACATACCTGTCAAAACTTATCAAACAGTACACCTAAAGTGGGTGAATTTCACTGTATGTAAATTATTCCTTACTATATCTGCATTAATTTAAAAGTGAAAGAGACAATTGCTGTGAATCAGAAACAAGGTGGCCTTTGATGTCACATAGCCTGTAAACAGAGTCCTGCACCTTCTGGTGGCCTCCAGGTACAGTGACAGTTTGTTTTCTGGCTAAGAAGCTCCCAGACAGCTGGGACCCCAGACAGAGGCCAAGGCCCGCACCTCTTGTCCAGCGTGGGGGTGCACTGCCAGCTGGATCAAATCCCTTGGGCCCAGGATTTGGTTGCCCAAGTCACCACAGGCACTGTCCCCAAGTTTTTTGGGGGTATGTGTCTTGATACCTCAAAGACGGGAATTCCATCAAGACTTGATTATTTAATCAGATGTTACCAAGCCCAGCAGGGAGAAGGCAGAGGACGTAACCTATTTAAAAGCAAACAAGCAAAGACCTAAGAGCTTCTCGAAAAGAAAAAGAAATGACAAATCATCAACCTCACAGGGTACTCCAGCTGACCACAAGTTTCTAGCAAGTAGCAGTAATTCAAGTGTAGCCTTTTTGTATTTCTGCGGGCTTTGCATCCTGTCTCTGCATCCTGCGAGGGGCAGTTAAGAGTGTAAGGGAATGTTGGGTCCCTTTTGTTTGGACCCAGATATTTAGGGTCCAGTTTAGCCCCAGCACAGAGCAGGGGTGCGGGAAAGCATGCCAAACACCACAGTTGGATAACTGTGGGCATCACTGACTGCAGTAGAGAACACGATAATACGGGGTTCTGCTCCAGGACTTTTGTATCCAGTGCCAAGAATAAAACTGGTCTGTGGTTATTCATCATGAGGGCGGGCAGGGTGACACGGTGATCTTTGTCAGATTTCTGTGTCAGGATTACGTTAGCTTCATGAAATCAACTCAGAGGCATAAAATCTCTCTGTCGTTTCCCCCATATGCTCTGGAAAAGTCTAGCCTAGAAATGACCTCCTCCCCTCGTTTGAAATAACTCATTCTAAAACGCTCTACCGGTGGTGTCTTTTTTAGAGACGACAGCTTGTAAAATTTCTTCTGCGGTGACTGGCCTTTCACTCACCGAGCCAATTTTGGCAACTTGCAAATATATTCCTAGAATATTATTATTCAATGTTGAAACACTAATTAATAAGTGTGGAGTTGTATGTACTGTTCTCTTAAATTTCAAAAATAATCGCCATGGCTGTGTTAACATTCCCTTTCTAATCTCGTATTTTGTGTTGTTATTTTTCTTGACTGGACTAGTTGATGGTTTGCTTATTTTATTTTCTTAAATGTATTTTGTTTTTATTTTTAGAGAGAGAGAGAGAGAGAGAAAATGCACATAAGCCAGGGAGAGGGACAGAGGGAGAGAGAGAGAATCTCAAGCACGCTCCACGCCCAGTGCAGAACACAACGCAGGGCTCGATTCTACGACCCTGGGATTATGACCTGAGATGAAAATCAAGAGTCAGACGCTCAACCGACTGAGCCACCCAGGCGCCCCAATGACTTGTCTATTTTAATTAGCCCCTACCTTATAAGCATTCTATTTATTTATTTATTTATTTATTTATTTATTTATTTATTTTAATGTTTATTTTTGAGAGAGAGAGAGAGAGAGAGAGAGAGAGACAGAGCATGAGCAGGGGAGGGGCAGAGAGAGAGGGAGACACAGAATCTGAAGCAGGTTCCAGGCTCTGAGCCGTCAGCACAGAGCCCAACGCCGGGCTGGTTTGGCTTTGAGCCGAAGTCGGATGTTTATAACCAACGGAGCCACCCAGGCACCCTCCTTTAAAAAAAATTTGTTTTTAATGCTTTTTATTTATTTTTGAGAGAGAGAGACAGAGATCGTGAGTGGGGGGAGGGGCAGAGAGGGGGGACAGAGGATCCAAAGCGGGCTCCGCACTGAGTGGTGAGCCTGATGCAGGGTTTGAACTCACAGACCATGAGATCATGACCTGAGCCCAAGTGGGACGCTCAGCCGACTGAGCCACCCAGGTGCCACTTCCCATAAAGAACGATCTAAGTGTGATTTATACGACTTCTAAGAGGAATTTTGTTTTCCTTCTCCCAGCCACTTTTTGAACTGTTGTTTCCAGGAGTCATGATTCCAGAGAGTTGCAGAGGAAGGAGATGAAGGTTTGAACAGTGGTCTGGCTGTGCTTCAAAGCACAGGCATGTGGCTTTGGGTCTGGTCCCAGATGTCTTTGAGGATCTGGTGGAAGCCACGCCCCCATCTCCAGAAATGTGCCTGCATTTGAATCCTGGCTCTCTTATTTACTAGCTGGGGGATAGTGGGGCAAGCCACATGGCCTCTCCGTGCCTCAGCTTCCCCATCTGCAGAATGGGAATAATAACAGTGCTGCCTTTATAGGGTCACTGTGAGGAGTAAAGACTAACATTTGTATAGCATTTAGAGCAGAGCCTGGCACATGGCTGTGTTCCAGACGTTAGCCATCATTATCATTTAAATTTTTTTATTAATTTATTTGTTTAATGTTTATCTTAGAGAGACAGAGTGTAAAAGGGGGAAGGGCAGAGAGATTGGGGGACACAGAATCCAAAGCAGGCTCCAGGCTCGGAGCTGTCAGCACAGAGCCCGATGCGGGGCTCGAACTCACAGACGGAGAGACCATGACCTGAGTCAAGGTGGGACACTTAACCGACTGAGCCACTCAGGCGCCCCCCCCCCTTATTATCATTACTGATGTCCTCCTGCCCTGTCTTTTTCTCCTCCCCTGCCCCACCCCCAGAAGGTGCTTGTGCTTCCCCAAGCCCTTGGCTTCGTGATCGAAGTGGCTTCGTGAACCCAGGCACACACCATGGGGGTGAGGGAAGGTTGCCCCAAAGAGGAAGAGGAAAAGAGGGAGGGATTAGGGAGGACATGGTGGAAGCCGGCAGAGGAAGGGGGATGGGAGACCTCCCCTCCCCCACCCCCTCCCCCACGACCGAGAGATGGGCTGTCCCTCTGTTAGTAGCAAGGACAGTGTCCTGCCTGGGCAGTGCCCTGGGCGGTGTGGTGGACCTCAAGGGACATGGCTGCGTGGGGTCCTTGTGCCCAGCCTTGCAGGAAGCAGGGATGCCCTCCCTGGGGAGTTGTCAGTGGGCCAGCGGGTGCTGCCTGCCGCCGCGGACTGAAGACCTCAGGGCCCCTCCTTGTTGTTCTGGGCCTTTTGAAACCCCTAAAGTAAACCGACTCAGGACATCAGATTTCCCACCCAGTAGCCAGCGGCTCAAAACTAAATTTCATTTTGAAGAATTAAAAAAATAGAAGTGATTCCACACAGCCAGGGAATGTGGAAACCCAAATCCATACCCACTTCCCTTGCCTTGAGTATTTTGAGTGTCACTGCTAAAGCCTTTTCAGGACCTTTTCATTCTCAGAAAGTTCCACGACAGTTTCCAGGGTGGCGTGTGTCATGTGCACCCTTGGGTCTCAGGTTCTGGCTGCTCTGCTCACCCATACCCCCAGGCCCCAGTGAGCTTCCTGGGGTGCGGGCGCCACCACTCATTCTCCCTGGCCAGCTGGTGCCAACCTTGCCCACGGGGACCTTCTGCACGATTCAGTCTGGGGGATGCTGGGTGGCACTTTCCAGAAGTGCCTTGGTTGTTGTAGGTACCCGGATGCGGCCATAGGGAGGAGCAGCTGGGGAGGGCCCGGGCCTATCAGTGGCCACAGGGCTCAGAAGCTGTGGTTGGGCAGCCAGGGGGCTTTGGCCTCTTGTTGTGGGCACGAAGGGGAAGAGATACCCGGTGGGAACTGGGAAGTAGGGCCCCCCACCCCAGGCTGGAGGGGTAGGTGCTATCAACCTCACTCAGTCTGGAATCTGCAGGGCCCCACAGGAACCTCTCTCAGGAGGCTGGCCTGAGGGGTGGCACCAGGCGTAAGATGTGGCCTGGGGCCACCGTGGGTGTTGCGGGATCGGGCTGAGAGACCTCCGATGCAGAGGGGTAGGGGCTGGGCCCCGGGCCCCATCTCTTCAGGGTCAAACTTCAGAGGCTTTGTTTTCGGGAAATCTGTAAATAGCCTCACGGCACCCCTCCCCCGCCCCTTGCTGAGCAGTCTATGAAGGTGCTCTCTCTTGAGTCAGTTCTACAGAGGAAAAGCTCCTTGCCTAAACGTCAGAACCAGCTCTGCCGTTCACACTGTGGTTACCAGATGCTTCCATGAGACAGGCCTAAGTAGCTTCTCAAAAAAGGTGGGAATTTTGTGGAGCCGGGGGAGCCAGGACCGGTAATGTTTTCTCCCAGGCCCTGCCCTAACGAAAAAAGTGCTGCTGTCCTGGGTAAGGAACAGGTGTGGAACTATGTTCCTCTGGGGAGGGAATGGAGAGAGGATGGAGGCTGTGACTAGTGAGCAGAGGGATCTGGGCCCGAGCAGCTCCATTAGCGGGATTTCATTGTTGCGGGGGGCGGGGGTGGTGAGGGATCTGGGTCCAAGCTGCCCCATTAGCGGGATTTCATCAGAGGCCCCGTCCCTGGCCAGGGTCCACCCAGCCACACCTCCCCCTGCCCAGGGCCTACGGACTGCCAGCCTTTCTGAAGGTTCCAGATGCAACCTGTTTTGGCATCTGATGCCCCCGCTTCAGGCCTCCGTCTGTGGTGTCCCCCATGGCCAGTGATGCCCCAGGCCCTCCCCAGGCTGCAGTCTCTCCCTTGGCTGCCCTGCTCTGAGCCCAGCAGCAGTCCCCAGGCCTGTCCCCACACAGCCTGGGCTTTGCATGGGTCACCTCTCCTCTCCTCCTCTCCCTCCCCTTCCCCACCCTCCCCTCTCTTCTCTTCTCCTGCCCAGTTCGCTGGCAGATGAGGATCAGCACTGGAGCCCTAGGAGCCCAGCCCCTTAGGGCACAGATGGGGAGATGGGGGCCTACTGGAAGGGAGAGTTAGGGCCACAGGCAGGTCCCCTGCCACTTGCATGGCGTCTGCTCTCTGTCCTTCCTGCTTTCCGGCCATGCCCATCCCAGATTGTTAGTACCTAACATTCTGTGGCCTCGACCTAAGAGGAGGCTGAAGGGAAGCCCATTGTGCCTCGAGATGTTTCTAACAGCGTCATCTGAGAGTCGTAAGCTTCTCTGCATGGGCGCTGAGCAAGCCCAGGGTGGGGGGTACTGGGCAGGTGTCCGGGACGCCCTTTGCAACCTAGGTGGCTTCCTGCATGTGAGTGCCTAGATGTGCTGGTGGAGACCCTCCGGCTTTGTGAACCCCCGGAGGGAAGTGCTGAGAGTCATGGCTCACCCACCAGGTCTCCCTTCTTCCCCCCTGGGAGGGGGTTGAGTGCCGAGCTCAGGTGGGGCACGCAAGCATTGCCAGGGACCAAGAGGGACCCTGTGTGGCACTGAGGACCTCACTGACCGGTCAAACCCCATAGCGTTTTCTTGGAATGTTGAAGGATTCCAGGCAATCACCCCTCTCGGGCTCAGGTGGGGAAGGCAACCCTGCTCCTCTTGCTGTGATGCTCCTCAACCCTCTGGTCCCTGGAGAGCAGCAACCCCCCCGGCCCCTGAGCACTGTGCATCCCAGGGGCCTTTCTTGAGCTGAAAGCACAGATATACCCACCCCGAACACACCTGGCATGTGGCCCTGGCCTGGGTTAGAGCATGGGTTCCGGCACTGGGTCTGGTTTGAACTCACCCGTGGCCTCAGACAGGCTCGCATTCTGGACTTCAGCCGTCTGACCTGGAAATTGGGGACTTTTGACTCTACCTTATAGGGTCCTTCTGTCTGGAATTGGGGACCTTGTCTGAGACCTCCCTTGCTCACTCCTGGGGACACCTAGAAAGGAGAGGGGTGGGGCTGGAATCAGACAGCATCCCTGAGGCATACGTGGGCAAGAAATACAGCAGAATGGGGGGACCCCTGGATGACAGGCTTCTCCAGCCCCTCACAGAGAGTGGCAGGGTCTCAGCACCCACCCTGTGCCAGGGGAGAGTTGAAGCCTCCCACGGCTCAGTCGGGGAAGGTGGGAGGGTGCAGCCATGCTTCGCCCCGTCCTGCTGACGGGGCTGGGGAGTGGTCCAAGGGCTCCAGTGGGCTGGGGCCAGGACCCTTCTAGAACTGTGTGGCTCCGAGAAGCCCTCCCTCTCCACAATGTCCTTCACAATGTCACCCAGCCAGTGAGCAGCAGAATTGGCCCTGGACCCTAGAGCCCTGGTTCTTGGACCAAGTGCCCTGCCCTTTCTCACTAGTGTTAATCCCCTAGGAAAGAAGGAGGCCGGCAGCAGCAGCAGGTGGCAGGGGCCAGCCGAGATAGCCTAAGGGCTCTTGGGAGGGACAGAGGGGAGGTGCCTTCCTTCTGCTTCTTCCTGCCAGGACTCCCCTCGGCCAAGTAGATTCTTGTCCCTTCCCTTCCTGGGAGATGCCACCTGCCTTCAGAAGTTTCTACCATCTTCCCGGGGCTGTCTCACTAGGTGTGGTGAACACTCTCCTCCCTGCCCTGTGAACTGCCCCAGAGCAAGACTGATGCTCAGCCCCGGCACAGGCCCGACATTCAGTTGGAACTCAATACGTGAGTAAGACAGGTGGCTGGAAGAGTGAATGACTGTGGGAGAAAGTGGGGCGGGGGGGGGGGGGGGGCGAGGCTGCAGGAGGAGGGGAGGCAGAGGAAGGAGACCCCAAGGAGGGGTGAGTGGGCTAGAGCTGCCCACCCCATCCTGCCAGGACCCCTCTCTCAGGGATGTGGACCCCTTCCCACACTGTGGACTTGGCCTTGGGATAAACCCATGGGGTTTCCACACTGGGCTGGATGCCCTCTTGGTCAAGCTGTGGTCCTGGAAGGTGGCGGCTGCCATTTCCACATTCTGCTAGGGGAAGGAAGAAGCCCGAGGATGTCCCCTGAGCCCAACTTTGCTTTGGCCAGTCCAGCCGGCAGGCCACATGCAGAACCACAGAGTAGAAAAACCTTGTTTTATTCAGCCCGGGGTCTGGGCAATCTTGCTCTGTGGTAAGGCCAAAATACAAAAAATAAAAACCAACCATCGACAAAATAACGTTGTAGAGAAGAGTTAAGTACAAAATTGGGCCTGGCATCCGGAATCCCTGTGGTTTCGGTCTGCGTTTGCTCCCTGAGGCCGGCAGGGAGGGATGCCTGTGGCTTCCAGCTGCCCCTGCCTGTGGGTGGGGGCTGGGCCCCTCGGGGCCAGGTCTGTCCTGGCAGGAGGCTTCCTGGGGAGCCGGGCTGGCTTTGGGAAGTGGGGACATTGGCCGTGTGTCCATTCTCTCCGAGATCAGGATCTAAGGAAAGAAAGAGAACAGTGGTAGGCTGCAGGGCAGGACCCCTCACTCGACTGTCAGCAAGCCCACCTCTGCCTCCCAAGCTGAGGGCTCCTCTTCCACAGCCCAGATCCCTGGGACGGGAGGCCCCAGCTTCAAGAAGAGGGGCTTCATGGACTCACCGACCCACCCAGGGTGCGGTCTCTGCACCACCCCCTCCCCATGCCCCGAGTTCCACAGTGTTTTCTAGGCCATTAGTAGAGCTGCTACTGTCTGGAAACACTTTTTTTTTTTTTCTAACTCAGTACTTTTCAAAAAAGCCTCCTTCTTCCTTTTCAGAAACATGAGCGAAACCCACAGGCGTCAGTCCCATGGCCTTTCTGGGAACACTGCGTCCGGCTTCCTGTGCGCTGGCCCGGCCGCCCGCCTGCGGTCAGGGTAGCAGAGACGCTCTAATAAGACCTGAGCCTTTCCAAGCACTTATGTAAAGGGCTTGGAAAGAAGGGCCTCAGCCTTCCCTGGCCCGCAGGCCCCAGGGGAGCTGGAGGGGTGCATGGGGCTGCTTCTCTGTCTGCCCTGCTGAGGGGCCTAGCTCATGGCATCACCAGAAAATGGGATGCTTTTCAATCCACCTTTCCCAGCAGCAGGCAGGAAAAGAGAGGGATGCAGGCTCCCTGCTTCCCTGCGTATCCCTTGACCCCCTTTTTTCTTATGTGCCCCTTCCTTCCTTCCTTCCTTCCTTCCTTCCTTCCTTCCTTCCTCTTTCTCCTTCCCCAGAATTGCTTCCCAGAGGCCCTCTACCACTGAGATGGCCCCTGAACTGGGAATGGCTGAATAAGAGAGGCCCTGAGGAGGAAGGAGGTCAGAAACCCAGGCCTATGAGAGAGCCAAGTTGCCAGGGATGGGGCAGGAGTCAGTTGTTTTAGACAGACTCTGTGACCTTGACAATTTTGATCAAATTCAATTTATGAGGAATCTGATCTCTGTATTCAACTAGAGGCTGCTGTTCTCATTTTTAGCATATGTGGTGTAGTGGGGGTGGGGGTGGGGGTGGTGTGTGCGAACAGTTAGCTTAATGGTAGCAGCCAAGGGTAAAAGGGCTGTATCTAAATGGGCCCTGACTCTGATCACACACTGAGCCTTAATCCTGGTCACACACTGAGCCCTGACCCTGGTCACACACTGAGCCCTAATCCTGGTCACACACTGAGCCCTAATCCTGGTCACACACTGAGCCCTAATCCTGGTCACACACCGAGCCCTGCCCCTGGTCACACACTGAGCCTTGAGCCTGGTCACAGGCTAAACTTCACACCTGTGAATCATTGATAAGCATATGCTGACTCTCTGGGCCTTGGAATCTCTGCCATTTGTCACCCAGCTGATGGCCTAAAGCAACTCCTGGGCTTTTTGTTTGTTTGTTTTTAAGTGGAAAAGAGTTGCTGTGGTCTGATCATTTTAAATTCACATGGGTGGGGTGGGGTTTCTTTGCGAGTTTGTAAGCAGAGGGTCCCTCTGCAAAGTGGCAACTGAGGACCCCGCCAAAGGCTTGGGCCAGAGTGCATCAGCTTCCCCTACGACTGGGCCCAGGCGTGGATGAAAGCTCATTCCAGCCAGTATCAGTTCTAACTCGGGGCTGTTGAACTCAATCCACTTGATAAGGCCACTAACGATTCACTGAGCACCGTTATGAAGGATTCTCCAACCCGCAGACATCAGGCCTTTCAATCTTTCAGTCTCACAAGCCTACAGGGGAAGGGCCTATTTTGTAGTTGCGAAAAGTAGTTCGGAGAGGTGAGGCGAACTGCCCAATGGTCACAGAGCGAGGAAGCCTCAGAGGCAGGACTGCAGACTTCCACCCAATTATGCTGCCTCCTGCTGGTTCCCACCTGGAGCCACACAATCTGGCCCCAGATCAGCACGCCAGGGCCCGGCTTCCACCGCGAGCACTCAGCCTGGGGCTGGCATGGACGAGGCTCCTCCTGCTTAGCCTGTGGGCTGGGCCCAGCCGCAGCTGGGTTTGGCTAGGAAGGTGACTCAAAGCACAGGTATCTTGTGTATTTCATGCAGCCCTGCCTGCCACTCCCTGGCCACCCCGCCCCCCGCCCCCCCCCCCCCCCGACCTCAAGGGTAGAAAAGGGGCTGGGGGGGGGGAGGGTGGTGGGTGTGCACTTACTGGACAATCTTGCAGTTTGTTGTAGAAACATAGCGACCTGTATAGTGAATGTTGCATCTCACCACATTGTTGGTGAAGTCAGACTCCAAAACAATATACTTCGGGTTCACGTGAACCTGAAGAAGAAGGGGAGCAGAGGGCAAAGGGACCTGGTCAGGGGGCTGCATTTCACCTGGTCATTAGGGAAGGCCCCGGAGACGCAGACAGACAGACGTGGAGGAGACAGACGACAGAAGGATATAGGATGATGGAGGAAGACCCCTCAAGACCAAGAGATACGGAGACAGAGCCACACTGGTGGAGAGACATGGAAAGAGAGAGAGGAAAGAAGAGACAGCTCGTGGTCAAAGAAAACATCGCCAGATCACCCTTATAGGAATGTGGGAAGCTTCCCCGGAGCCAGAGCCTGGGCCAGGTGGGGCCCTCCACTGGGCACTCAGGGTCAGAGAGGTTGAGTCACTGCCCCAGGGAACACAGCAGTGAATGGGGGGCAGGGGCTGGGCAGGGATACCAAGGCTGGTCTCCTGAGTCTGAGGCTGGCACCCTGTTACCACCCAGGCCTGTCTACATGACCGATGGAAGGGTTGTCTGCTGCCAGGTGGCATCTCCCGCCCTGGAGCTGGAGAACCTGACGCTCAGTGAGATGATGGCCCACCCGTGCCTTTTGTCTGAAGAACCACTGGGACACAGGAAGCCTTCTAAATGTCGGATTAACTGGGGAGGGGGCGCTTCACTGGGGTAGGCTACACCCAGACTAATATTTGCAGAACATGGAAGAACGTGTTACTTTTAAATCCTTTACACTCCCCAAGGGCAGGAATTGTGCATTACTTATGCGGTTCCAGTCCCTACTGCCTGGAACTCAGAGGGTCCTTTGTACATGTCTGGTGAGTGGATGAACCAAGGGAAGGAGAAGAACCCTGGCCCCCGGGTGAGTTGAGCAGAGGGGCCTCTGAGCCTGCTGGGAGGTGCTTGGGACCGGACTGTAACCAGTGGCTTCCGGGTTGCTGTGTTCTGAATGCAGGTTTCCCGGCAGGCTGTGTTCATGCAGGTTAGAGCACCTCCCAAGCCCATCGTCACTGCTCACAGCTCTGTCTTTGCTGCTCTGGGGTGTGGAGCTGCGGGTCCAGGGGCCCTGGTGGAATGGTTCCCCACCTTTGCTTTGCACCTTCACAGAGGAGGCTGACCTTTGACTTCCCCAGGTGAGACCGCGATGCCCAGGCCCCAGCACAGCCTGCATGGATGTACCACATGGGGCTGTGTGTCCTTAACATGCTTTTCTACCCACTCTCACCCCACCCCCAGGGAAGTGGCTCTGGAGTAGCATTCATTGCAGGAGGGGTTCAGGCCAGAAGGGACTCTTGGTCACAGGAGCCCTGGGCTTTGCAGGGGTCGCTGTGAGGAGTGGAGGGTCTCTTCAGAGAATGGCAGGGTCCCCTTCCAGATGGCACAGAGCCTGCCCTGTCTGCAGACAGGGGGGTGCACCGCACTTCAAATCCTCTGTCGCTTAGGGAAGACAGTGTCACTGCCTCCTGTAGCATCACCGCACCTGGGCCGAAGGTGCCTTGGTGTCTCTATGGAAAGAGAGGCTCTGTCGGCCTGAGGCTAAGAGCCTCCAGGAGGAAGAGGAGACCCCCACTCCAGGTTGATGTCCAGGATGCCACCTCAGCAGCTGGGGGAGGAGGGGGTGCCCCAGTGGCTAAAGCATATCCCAGAGGCAGGGGCACTGAGCACAAGCAATAGTAGGGGGAGTGGCCCAGACCAGGAGGCCCACCTTGAGGACATAGTTCCCGGGCTGCACATCAGTTATGTCAATCCACTGGCAGTCGATGTCCGCGTTGTAAGTGTCATAGCAGCCGGGGCTCAGGCCCTGGGAAGAGGGGACAGGATCAAGGCTGGGGTGCCACCCTGTGCCTTTCCAGCAGTCTGGTCCCACCTTCCTCTGGCCCGGGGTAGCTGTTCAGAGTGGGTGTGTCCCTTCTTTTTTTAAATTTTTTTAAAGTTTATTTCTTTATTTTTGAGAGAGAGGGAGAGAGGGAAAGAGAGAGTCCCAGAGCCGGGTGCGGGGCTCAAACCCAAGAACCGTGAGATCATGACATGAGCTGAAATCAAGAGTCAGACGCTCAACCGACCTAACCACCCAGGTGCCCCAGGGTGTGTCCCTTCTGAAACCAGTGGGTGGATGGACCAGAGAGACAACAGGGAGGTATAATAGCCAGGCGGAAGGGACTGAAGGAGGGGGATGGCTGGAGAGATGGATGGAGGACTGGATGAAGAGACAGAGGGGCAGGACAGAGAGACACTCGGTGGATGTTTGGACAGACTGATAGAAAGGTGGATTTGGGTGGACGACCAGGCAATGGAACACCACGCCATCTACGTTTCGCTGCAATGTTCCTTTCTCTCCTTGGGCAGCACGCCTGGGAGGCAATGCAGGGAGGGGCCCAGGCAGGGGAGGGGGTGGGGGGCCCTGTGGTGGCCTGATGACCCGTGAGAAGACCCTTGCTCTGACGGAGCTGAGTGGAGCCTTGGCGCTGACCCATCTTCAGCCTGGCCCAGCTGGACATCGCCCTCTGCTCCCTGGTCCCCTCTGGCCCCACTCCCCTGGGCAGGCTTCACCCCCATGCTCCCGTGTCCCCACCGCGGTGCCCTCGCCTGGCCGGACCTGCGTGTGAGAGGTGCATGCGTAGCGCTTGAGGTTGCCGAAGTCACAGGTGCTGTCCTCCAGGCAGAAGCTGGCCTTGTGGCCCTCGGCTACCTTCTTGCCTGTGGCCGCATCCAGCAGGTCGTAGTGGCTGAACTCATCCATGCTGTGGTAATGTCTGGGGGCAGAGGACAAGAGGAGGGAAAGAAGGGGGCCTAGTCACCCCTGGGCTTCCTGTGACACCGCCTCCTGACCAGTCTGGGCTCCTGGGGCTCCTTGGTTCCCCGTGTCCCTCAGGGCAGCGTCTCTGGGGCTCCCCACCTGGCCAGGTCCCCTGGGAGGGCACCCCCTCAGGATTCCTCACGTCCTTCTTGGGCTCCCACCTGTACCAGCCTCCCTCGGGCAATTCCCCGTACTCTAGACATTTCTGTCCCCTAAGACGGATCCTCCTAGGTCCCCCTCCTGCAGTCTAGCTTTTGCTAAGGAACTCTTGCCCCAGTGGTGGATCCATGGCAGCAAATGTCTCCCGGGAGCGCCTGCCCCGCCCCGAGCACATACGCGGTGGGGGGGGGGGGGGAGAGGAGGGGCCCCACCCGGGGCCCTCCCACCAGCCCCTGCCCCTCCCCGGGCACCTATGGGGGAGAAGAGGGCCCCACTCACTGGTGACAGCTGTGCCACTCCCAGGCGTGCCGTGGCCGGTGCGGGAGGAAGTCCGCGGCGCCCTGGTTCTTCACTCGCTGGGGGAAGCGGAGCAGCACCCGCACGTCGTAGTCAGTGGCCTCCGGAGTGTAGGCCGTGCTGCACGGACAGGGTGGGGGACCGGGGTGGGGCTGGGTGCCGTGTCACCAACGCCCAGAGCCAGCTGACCTGTCCCTGACCGTCCTCACAACTGACTCCCTGTACTGAGGCTGGGACTCAGGTCTCTCCCCGTCTCTCCTGACCACACGGGCTTGGCTGTACCCTCCTTTGCGGCTTCCGCCCTGTGGCCCGGCAGCTGCCAGAGGAGTCTTCCTAAAGCAGCGTCTGGTCTGGCGATGACAATCTCATCTGCAGGTGACTCTCGGTGGGGGACAGCCTCTGGGGGCGGGGGGGACCTATCGATATCTCTGGAGGGCTTTTTAAGAATGGCCCATCCAGGAGATTCTGATAAGTGGTCCCTCCTCTGGATGGGGCCCCGGTTGTTGACCAAAGTACCATGTCTCAGGTGCAGGACTAAGACACAGGCTCGGGCTCTTCCATGTCAGAGTCCCTTCACTTTCCCGTTCCTGTCTGCCCTGCTGCTCCCCCACACATCCTGGGTTCCAGCTTCAGACACTGTTTCTCAAAAACGCACTTCACTCATGCTAATCTATACTTTTGCCCGTGCTGTTCGTCGGACCCAGAACTCACCCAGCCTCCTAAGCGCGACACAGGCTCCCTCCTCCAGGAAGTCTGCCTTGATTGCCCCACCAAGAAGACCCTTGATGGCCTGTGAGCTCTAACAGCACTGCCTATACACAGCCTGATGCCACACGCTCCTCTGAGCTAGGTCGGTGTGACTAGGTCCTTTCCCTGACGGTGTGGCTTCTGGAGCAACGATCTGCCCTTTTCTGTTTGGGGAGCACAGGTCTGAGGCAGACTGCCTGCTCACAATTTGCTTGCTGACCCCCAATTCCCAGCTGACATGGGCTTTGTGAAAAGAGAAAGGGAGGGGGAGGAGAGGCGTGAGGGACAGGAGCGAGGGGAGGGAGGCAGACAGAGACACACACGTGCAGAAGGGCTGACTGGAGCTCCCCCCCCTTCGTCAGAGTACTGCTGATAATCGTCCAGGCCGGCCTCAGGGGCACTCCCCTGGCACTCATTAAGGTCTGGGTCCTAAAGCCAGAGGCAGGAGGTGGCCAGTTGTGGGGATCAGCTCTCTCTGAGAGGATGTCTGCACCACAGGCGGTGCAGGCTCCTGTCTGCCAGGACGTAAGGCCCTTGGCCTTGTCTGGGGGAGGCTTGGAATCTGTCTGTGTCTGGGTTGGAACAAAACATCCTCCTTCCCTCTGTTCAGTTAAATCCTGCCCTTCTGTTCAGCCCGGCACACCGTGGGAACCCATCAGGGTCTAGGTTCTAGGCCCGGCGTGGCCACAGACTCGCGGTGAGACTTGGAGCACGTCCCCTCCCTGGTCTGGGCCCTGCCTGCAGCCCACGCCGCCCGTGATCCCGGAGAGCCCCACCATCCCAGGCCTCAGTTCCGCTGGCTCTTCTAGCTTTGTGCCCCACGCCCAGCTTCCTCTGCCACCTCGGCCCTTGCTGGCCTTTCCTCCTCTGACCATTTTCTCCTCCTCTGACCGTGAGCCACTCATGCCAGCTCTCCTCCCACTCTCTGTGACTGGGTCCTGTCATCGGGGCGGCTGAGGGGCCGCTCTCCAGTGGCCCAGGACAGGGGGCCGGGCTGCCTCTTCCCCAGCCCATCTGGGAGCTCGGGTCTGGGCCCACAGGGTGCTTCATGAAGATGGGATGATAATTTAGCTTTGACTCAAACTCCTCAAAACTCAGCTTCAGTGGACTGCCTTGCAGGCTGTCAGGGGCTCACTGCTGGAGGGGCTGGTGACAGCAGGAACACGATCATTATGCTCCCTTCCCAGGGACAACTGAGGGGAGACCAGACCTGACTGGGCAGGCCAGCGGAGTGGTACAGTGGACCTCCTTATCCGCAGTCTCGTTTTCCGTGCTTTTGGTCACCCACGATCAAGGGCAAGACATTCTGGACCTAGGAAGCGGTGGGTGAAGTTACAATCTGGTGTAAGCGTCTTATCCCGTGACAGACAGATAAGGCCTTGTGGTCAGCTACTGAGTGGCAGTGCACTAGCAAGTCCGTAAGTGGGAAAATGTGGAAATTCCAAAGGGCTTCCCAGATACTGAAAAGTGAAAGTAAATGAAGACTCCAAAGTGTGTGTGGGGGGGGGAAGGCAGCAAGTAATTAAGAAAAATAGATGTTCTCAACATAGAGAGATGTCAACAAACGAGTCAGGACAATGTAATCTCTAACAGATTCTTTTAGCACAGGGAGATGTCCCCAAAGCATATGTATTTGAACAGAATATTCGCCTTTAATAAATTCAGAAGCAAGGGCGACAGGAGGCAGAGACGCCCAGGAGTAACGGAGAGTTGGCTGTGCTCACCTTCCGGTTCTTGCAAACTGGTCTCCTTTCCCGGTCTCTCTACTGCCACGCATAACTGGGGCCCCTTTGTCACCCGCGCCCACTGCCCCTGCTGGAGAGCCACACCTGTCCTCCTTGGAGAGGGCTCTGTACTCCTGCCCTCTATCCTGAAGGCTCGTTCCCCCATTGGACTTCCCTGGGTCCTTGTGGGAGCACCTTCTCGTGAGGCAGCTCAGATTGGAAAAGTTTTAGTTCCTCTCTTTGCTCCCCAGTCGCCTGGGGCGACTTCAAACTTTCAGGGCTGGAGTGAAGATTAAATGCCCCAGTAAAGTTCCTTGTATAGTGACCTATACAGAAATGCTCGCTTGTTCCCTTCTCTTCCTGACTCCCTGCGGGCAGGCAAGGCTCACAGATGAAGAGGTCAGGGTCCTGAGAGGCTCAGAGGCTTGGCCAGGGTCTTTCAGACTGTAGGCAGCCTGGCTGGCATGAGCACAGGCTCAGGGTGAGTCCCAGAGCCTGTCCGGACATTCCATGCTTCATCGTCACCTCCTTACCTGGCCAGACACTTCTCCTCCGCAGCACAGCGCAGAGAGTACAGGTGGGCTCTCTGGACATAAGTGGATGCTTGCACGTAGTTGGGGTCCGGGACCAAGTCAGGGAGACCTGGGGATGGAGTGGGGTAGATGGAGGTGGGGGAAAGAGTTGGCATCGAGGGGTGTCAGGCTGGCCACGGCTAAAGCCCAGAGACCTCCCCAGCCCCAAGCACCCTTTGCTGTTCTCCTTCCTCTACACAGGCTGTCGCCTCCTCCAGGAAGCCTCCCAACCTGAGCCAGGGGTGTGACTGGAACTGTTTCCCCTGGGCTCAGGTGTGGGCCAGAGAGGTGGGGGAGCTCCATGCTGTGGGAGCCTCTGAGCGCCCCCTGGAAGAGCTGGGACGTGAGCGAGGTCTGGGGGGCAGGATAAGGTTTGGTGAGCTAGAGAAAAGGAAAGGGTATTCTTGGCAGGGCGACCAGCACGAACAAGGGCCTGGAGGCAGGACTAAGTTGAAGCAAGCAATTTCCAGACACTGCCTCCCTGTCCTTGTTCCCCAGGCCTCCGGACCCCAGCCCCCGTCTGCAGACAGCTTTCTTCTTGAACCACCAGGAGAACCCTGGGTCCTGGCCCCACGTGGGTCCCAGAGAGCTCATGGGCAGGGCCAGGTAAGTGCTGGTTGGCACAAGTGGGGTGGACAGGAAGGGAAGGGCTAGTGGGAAAACACATCCCCAGAGCAGGCTGCTGACAGGGCAGGATTCTCGGACTGGGCGCCCAGCCCGACCTTCTTCAGGATTCCTTTCTTCCTGCCATCGGCCCCCAGACCTGACCACACCCTCCCCTGTCTGCAGCTTCTGGCCTGCAACCTGAGGGGCCCGGCTTCCTCCCCTGCAGGACCCAGGGAAGTCGGGAGTGTGCTCAGCTCCTGTGATCACTTGTACCCTGGGACATGCTAGAGCCAGGGATCTGTCCACCCTGCACCTCCCCCACGTCTGTGCACAACTTGGTCCCAGGGAGCATAATTAGGAATTAGCAGAAACCAAACTCAGGTGTCTAGACCGTCTCCGCACTGGAATAAAGAAGGAAAGATCTGATCTGGTGCCGGGCGTGCAGGAGTGGTGGGGGCAGGGTGGGGTGGGAGGTGGGCAGGGAGCACTCCAGAGCCTTCAGCTCCATCCCAGCTTGGCCACTGACTTCAGGGTTTGCGCGCCGGGGGCTCTTTGTCCCCTCACCCTCAGGCTTCGGGGATTCTGGTAGATAAGCAATGACATGAGCCTACAGGTTGCTTAGTTTCTTTCAAGCTCTCTGCTCTTGGGGGACAAGTAAGGTACGGGGACTTGAGTCACACAGACCGGATTCCGGCCACTCTTCTTGCTGCCAAAACCCTCTTGTCAGGTTCCCGGTCCCGAAGGTGAGGCAGACCCTCACACACACACACATCCCTTGGGCTCCAGACCCCAGCCCCGCTCACCCTGGGCCCGGGCCTCACGCGGGAGCCTGGTCCAGGCAGCCAGCGTGATCTCACCTACTCGGAATGGAGAGGAAGCTTGGAGCACAAGGGTGGGTGAGGATGAGGTGGCTCCTGGCTGAGGGGGGCCGTCTTGGCCAGCCTAGGTCCCATTACTCAAGCTCCAGGAATGCCTGTAGTCATTTCCCAAGGGATCCTAGGGCCCTCAAAGCGAGGGCCCACCTCGGTGCCAAGCTGGTTCTCGCACTCTGGTCCCCGGAAGCCTCTGGTGGGGTGGGGGGGCGGGGGCGGGGGAGGTGAGGAAGACGGGAATGGTCCCTCTCCCCATCATCAAAGTGCCTTTCCCATAGCAACTATGTGGGGGTGGGTTAGCTGGGCCTGAAGCCTCACGAGATCCAGTATTTGGCGCCAGACGGCCTGCCTCCCCCACCCCAGGCCCGGTTTCAATAAACAATGCACAGATGGCTCCTCAAAGCTTTTCTGGCCCGACCCTTCCTCTCTAGGCCACTCCATGGAGTGGCTGTGCAGTCCAGGGAAGTTAGAAAAGCCAGCTATGGAAGAGGCCAGAAGTACTCAGGGCCAGCGAGGGCTGGTGACACTCCTGGCCTGTGACTGAGCCCCGACCCTGCTCCTATACTGAGCCCTAATTTTGGCCACACACTGAGGTCTGACACCTATCAACAACTCGGAACCTCAAGATTATGGACTAAAAACTCTGTACTTACAACCATTTTTAGGGAATTGCTTTGACATCATTAATCCTTGTTGGTTATAACTGAGTGGGTGGAGGTGTTTTTTGTTTTTTGTTTGTAAACTTCAAAGCCATGGGGGGAGGGGCACCTGTAGCATCTACATGTGGGGATTCCGGAGGAAGACTAAGGACAGACAGCTCAGAGCTGCTGGTCACAATCCGAGCCCTGGCCCTGGCCACAGGTGACCATCTTCCTCTTACTGTTGAGGAATCTCAGATTCACACGGGTGCCTTCTGCTCCAAGAAGTCTCCCGTGACTGGCAGTGACATTCCAGGCTCACATACTTCTCCTGTCTCCCCGCTGGATCTGTATTGATCTATAATTAGATGCCATCGTATTTACCTGTGTCTACTTCCCTCCAGATCCTGCACTGGGTACCACTCACGCCCTAAGCAGGCAACCCACCATGCTTTGGGGCTGACTAACTGCCCCGTCCCATTGGCCTCTGTCAGGCAAGTTTCTTTAGTGACTAGTGGCTTAATACTTCATATTTTACCCTGTTCCTTGCAAGGCACCAGGGCACATGGAGGTGCTGGAGGGAACCAAGGCTCAGAGAGGGCAATGAATTTGCCCATGGTGGCACAGTGAGTTGCAGCAGCCCTAGGAGGAGCTCCCCACCCCCTCCTAGGGCTCTACTTATCACTGTTTTTATACAAATGAACTTTTTTGAAGTATAATCTATACACAGTCAAATGCAGATTTAAGATACACAGTTTGATAAGTTTTGACAAATGGCATACACAGCGTGACTACCACGACCCTCAAGCTAATTATTGTTTCCATCATCCCTGAAAGTTCTGTCCTGCCTTTCCCAGTAAGTTCTTTCCTCCCCCAACCACCCCAAGTAACTATTGATCTGCTTTTCAATCACCTTAGACAGTTATGCCTTTTCTAGAACTTAAATGGAATCACTCCTATTATTTTATCTTCTTTGTTCTGTATCTCTGATCATCACAGGGGTCCTGTGACTCCCCTAACTGACTTCCCCTGGCCATACTCTACCTCTGTCACACTGGGGGAAGCTGCTGGAAAATAAAGTAGCCTTGGGAGCTCAGGCTTGGTCCCCCTATGCCTTTCAGAGGAGGGGATCCCCTGGGAACCCCAGGCCCTTCCCTCAGCTGGCATGTTTCTCTAGGAAGGAACAATGCCTCCTTCTCCTCCTGCTCTCCCAGGAGGCATTCCATCAGCAGTGGGACCTGTAGGCTTGAGATCTCAGCCCCCAAGGGCCGGGACTTGGGGGGCAGCCCATGTGTTGTCACAAGGGGGTGAGGGAAGGCTTAAGCGGGGGCTCGCGGATGCAGGAATAGGGGACTGGTCTGCCGTTTCTGGCTTATGGGGTACAACCAGGCCCTCCAGGCAGGGTGGCCAATGTGGAGTGAAAGACAGTTATAACTGGACCATGTGCTTATCCCCCATCCCCAAAAGTGTGCATTTTAAAAGGAAGTCTCTAGAGAGAGGGTAAGGCTTACTCGGAAGGCAGGAGAACCCTCAGTCGTGGAGATACAATTTTGAGGAGGGCCTGGAACCTTTTATCCAGAATATATGGAATCATGCAACCCTTGGACCCAGCACTGGAGATTCTACAGAGTGGGTTCCAGTGGGAACTTCTCCCAGACACCCCCATTTCTTTAAATGCAGAGACTGAATTAAGCATAATTCTCATTTCGGAGCAAACAAACCATTATCACTGGTCTACACAAGGCTCCCCCTTTTGGAATAACATTTTTTTAGTGTTTATTTATTTTTGAGAGAGAGAGAGAGAGACAGAGCACAAGTGGGGGAGGAGTAGAGAGGGAGACACAATCCGAAGCAGGCTCCAGGCTCAGAGCTGTCAGCACAGGGCCCCAGGTGGGGCTCAAACTCATAAGCTGTGAGATCATGACCTGAGCTGAAGTTGGATGCTTAACTGACTGAGCCACTCAGGTGCCCCAGAATAACATTTCTTTTTAACCTTCATCATCACCCCTGACCTTCAGATATGTCCCTGAACATCTGTGTCTCTGTATAAAATCTGCACCGTGTTGGGGGTGGGTATGTATCCTTAAAGTACATAAATGATACTGTTTCACAGTCTCATCCTGTTTCTTGATTTTTCAGTCAATGTATAAACTTTTAAGATCTACCTAGCTCATTATTTGTCATTGCTAAATAGGACTCCACAGTGTGCACCCTCCGTGACCAATATGGCCAGTCTTCTGGGTTGGACACCCAAGATGGGGCCAACCATGGAAAGTGTGGCTGTACAGTCTGCCCAGGCTACCCAAGGAGTCCCTGGTCACCAACAGCATCCTGCCTTCTGCTCCCAGGAGGCACACAGGAGCTTGGCCTCTTACCCTATTCTGTCACAGACTTTCTACGTGACCCGAGGCAGGACTGGGTCCTCTCCAGGCCTCACTGCCTCCATTTATCCAGCTCTGATCATTCTCTATCCTACTCAAGGCCTTTTGGAGCTCTGGGCCAGTCCTGGGCACCCTTCCCCAGAAGCAATGTGCTGACTGTGGGGGTTGGGCACATAGGGATTCAGGCTGCACCAGGGTCTGGGCCAGGGTTAGAGGGACACTGAGTCAGAGGGCAGAAAAGGCCCTTGGGGTAGCTGAAGCCAGGCTGCTGCTCGGCTGGGGAGGGGCTGGGCATAGGTGAATCAGGTCCCAAGGCCATGCTGCAGGCAGCCTTGGAGGGGACCCCGTCAGACCCTCCAGGGCAGGGAAGACACAGAGCCGAGGATAAGGATCTTCTGCATTCCTGCTCTGTCCCTGGAGCTTCTTCTGAGTGGGCATCCAGGGCCCCTTCACAAGGTGCTCTGGACAGTCGGCCATGCTCCCCACCCCAAGCTGACCTACATGCCAGCCTGGGGGAAGCTGAGGCCTGTCTCCCTCTTCCCTGGCAGGACTTGGCTGGGACCTTCTCTGGAAAGACATCGGAAGGCAAGTTTGCCGTCCCATCCAATCCCCCATTGTACAGTCCTTTCCCTTTCCTTAGGCTCAGTTTCCCCCATCTGGACTATGGACACACTAGCCTAACCTGCCCATGAGCAGTTTGATGGCTCCCAAAACACTTGGAGATTAAAAGACTTTTCAGGAGCTCTTTGGTCTATTCCCCAGCCTCGGGCAAGAGCCCAAGACCTCTCACAACCTCTACAGACGATACTTCAGCAGCCAGGAAATTCTCCCACTGTCTGACCTAAATCCTTCCTGCTTCATGAGAAATCTGTTCCCTCCTGCTCAGCGGTTCCTGGAGGCTGCCCAGTGCAGAGGGCCTGTGGTTACATTCCTGTCCCTTGCCCACACCTCACCTGTTTCCCTCTTGGCTTGCCCCTTTCTGTGGGTTCCATAAACCTCAGCTCCTTTGAACTCTTTCCTCCCCAGGCCTCCTGCTCACAAGAAGCAGATGAAGGAAAGTGGAATGCAAAATAGCCCTAATCTCTTGAGCCTGGGGCTGGAGGATAAACAATGTCCAGCAGGAACCGGTCAGTGGGTTGTGAAATATGTGTGCAGCAGGATGTTTTGGCTCAGCAGCCAGACTCCAGAGGAGCCCTTAGGTAGGGAAAGCAGCAAGCTCACACAGAGATGAGCTGACAGGCCCTCCGGGGTGGAGGTGGGCAGCTCCCAGCCCTGTGAAATCATCATCTGATAATCAGGACATTAAATTGTCAGGGTTGGTCCGGGGGTGCCACCCCTGTGTGGCGAGCAGGTCGGCGAGGTGGCTGTGGGGTTCGCCACATCCTACCATGAAGGGGCGATCCCGGCCCGGGAGAAGGGGCCACGAGAGCCATAAAGCCAGGCCCAGAGCCTGCAGTGGGTCCCCACTGCCCACAGAATCAAACCCAGACTTCTCAGGGTGGCAGCTGAGGCCTTTTGTGGTCTGGCCTTCACCGGGCCTTTCAGATCTCATAGCCAGCAGGGTCAGGAGGCAACTCGCTAGCAAACCTGACCTCTTCTGCCCCTGGCCTCTGACACCACGGTGTCTCGTCTTGGAATTCCGGGCTTATACACGCACCCAGAGCCTTGCAGGGGCACACAGTCCTCAGGCCCCAAAGCCTACCTTGTCAGTCCTGACCACCGCTCTGCCAGCTCACGTCTGCTGCCCCCCGCTCGACTGGGAGAGACAGTCCTCACTCCTCCCTGCCGCAGGGCCCAACTCCGAGGAGGGGATCTGGGGCTGTGCGTTCAGATGAGTGACAATGGGAACAGGCTGGGGCTGAGCTGGCAGGAGGCGGACATTCACCTTTGGGGAGGTCAGCCGCCTTTCCCTCTGCTGCCTCCCTGCACGCCTCACCCCCTCACACTCTACTCCGTGTGAACACAGCCTCCGCCCCTGCGGCCCTCCCTTCCCCTGCAGGCCGGCGGGGTGCCCCCTGCCCCTACCTCCAGAAGTCTTTGTGGGTGCTTCTGTCCCCTGGGTCCCTCCCTGCCCCTCAGACCCTTCATAGGGACTTGAACTTTCGTCGTTCTTACAAAACCTGCTCAGCCACCGCCTTCGCATCTCAGCGTATGGCAGCTGCGACTTTGCTGTGCAGGCTACACGCCTTTGTCTTACGCCTGGCCCGTCTTTCTCTTACACCCCACATCCGGCCCATCAGGAAACCCCATCAGCTCCCTCTCCAAAATAGATCCCGAATCTGACTACCCTCCCCCCCCGCCCCCCCGCATCGTTCCTGCCCTGCCTGCCGCTGTCACCTCCGCCTCGATCTCTATACCAGCCTCCTGTCAGCCTCTTGCCGGCCTCCCCACTGCCCATCCCCGCCTAGTGGTCAGAGACCTTGTTTAAATGTCACTGATCAGCTCAAAGCCTGCAGTAGCTCTCCAGAGGATAGAGAGTAAAAGCCCAAGTCCTCACAGTGTCTTCCAGGGTCCTGTTACCTCTCTGACCTGCCTCCTATCACGCCCCTAACTCCTGGGCTACTCTGCTGTGAGCAAACCGGGAACACACTTGAACCCCCCTACCCCCACCCCAGGAATTCCTGCCTCAGGGCCTTTGTACTGGCTGTTTCTTCTACTGGAATGCTCTTCCTGATTGCTGCGTGTTTCATTCATTTGCCTCCTGCAAGTCTCTGCTCCAATGTCACCTTCCTGAGGCCGACCTTAACCAGCAACCTGCTCATCCCCCCTCTCCCTCCAGATCTTATCAGTGCTCACCACATTCTATTCTGTACCTATTTATTATGTTTATGCATGAAAATACAATGTCCACAAAGGCAACGGTTTTGTCTCTTTCATTTCACTAATGAAGACCCAGCTCTAGACCGTGCCCAGCATGCAGTAAGACAACCCATAAATATTTCTTGAATGGATGAGTGTCCTCATGAGAAACCTGCCACCCAGCTGTGGGTCCGGGGGTTGGTGCACGGCAGGTGGGGGCTGGAGACACGGGTGAGCTAGCGGTGGGCTTGGGCCCCTGCACCCCGTAGCCTGGTTTCTGGTTGCTGGGCCGAGATCTCGGAGGGGACAGGGCTGGGTCTGATGCACCCCTGACTTCTCTGTACCCAGCTCGGGGCCTGGCACCTGTGTGCCCTGGGGAGCACATGCCTCAGTACCTGCAGGGTCTGGCAGCATCTGCCTGCATGAGCAGACTTCATTACCAAGCAAAGGCTGGGACTGACTCCAAAAGTCCTTCCTTTTGACAAAGGATCAGCTTTGGGGTTGGAAAACTCACGGTTCCAGTTGGTCTACAAGCAGGAGGAAGGGTGGGTTGTCTCCTGAGGCTCTGATGGCAAAGCCTTCCCCACCCGAGTCCCTTCCTGCTCTGGCGTTCCGACACCTCATTTCTAGGTGGCACTAAAATGCCCAGTTCCGGAGTGCCCATCAGCAAGGGGGAGAGGACCCGGACCCGACCCTAGCCCTGTGATCCCGAATCCGTACAAAAAGGCCCTCCGGGTCCGGCTGCCTGCGGCGGGGAGGCTGTTAGGTCAGAGCAGGGGAGGCGACAAGACCCAGCCTTTCCTTCCGGCCTCTGAGCCGACTGCTGCTCCGCAGGAATGCCCGGCACGGGAACTGGAAGCAGGTGTGGGCTGCCTGGGCGGCCCACCCGCCTCCTCCCTCCCTTCCTCTCCTGCCATTCCAACACTGCCCTGGGGAGCGTCCCCTGTGTTCCCGGCTTGGACACGAGTGGGGTGGACTCAGGCCGGGGCTGCTGGCGGGGGTGGGGGGGCCCCTTCAGAGATGAGAGGACACTGAGATGGGGGCTCCTCGGGGTTAGGGGAGAAGGAGGAGGGGGGACAAGAGGCCAGAACTCTCAGGTCGAGTGTGGCCGCAGCCTGGTGCCCGTAAGGCTCTGATGACGCCCCACCCTGCTCGAAGGCTGTGTGGGGCCTGCGAACTTGAGGCAGACGTCCAAATTTTGGCTTTCCGGGAGGTGTAGACCTGAGAGAAACAACGGACAAGGAGCCGTACCCTTCCCAGAGAGTCGGCTGGGGTCCTTGGATGAGGGACTGTGAACTTCTCTAGCCTAGTCCTGCTCTGCACCATGGCGGGGATAATACTCTCTACCTCACAGGGTTGCTGGGGGGATTAAATGAAAAAGAAAAAAAAAAAAAAAGGAAACAAAATGCTTAGCGTAGTGTCTGGGGCATAGTCAGCGCTCAAGAAATATCAGCGGCTATTATTACTATTTAGAATAGGAACTGTCTCTTTTTGCAGGGATGGAGGGTTTGAGAGCAGGGGAGAAAGGATGTGGCCTTACGACTGGATGATAACAGAGGAGACAGGAAGTCTGCCTGAGCCGAGGCTGCCTGGGACACAACTTGTTTGTTCCGACACTAGTGACCTTCAACTGCCAAACAGGGAGCAGGAAGAGGACCCAGGCCCCTCTGTTGCCACAGCTCGCCTGAGCCTTTACAACAGCTTCCTCGGCCTGAAGGCTCCATTTCTTCCTGAAGGAGCACCCAAAGCAACCTCAGGGAAGGAAGAAGGGAGGCTGAGCTGTGATTCCGGCTCTCCCGGTCACCAGTGATGTGACCTTGGACAAGTCACTTAACCTCTGAGGGCCTCAGTTTACTCATCTACAAAATGGGGATGAATGATACCCAGGGTTGTCCTGAGGATTCGGTGCCTCTAATCCTGAAGCTCCAGGAAGAGTATAAGACACTTAGTGAGCAAGACAGAAGTGCTTGTGAAATAAATGCCCTGGAATCTGCAGCGAGAATTGCAAGGCTTTGTGGACACCACGCCGAGAAGGGACTCTTTGCGTCCAGGGCCTTGCAGATCCACTGTCCCATCTCACCCTGTCACCACAGTGCCTGGAACACAGCAGACAGTCAAATCTCTGTTGAAGTACCAAATGAATGAGTGGATAAATGAGGAGTGCGGGATAAGCAAGAATACATAACATTGTAAAAAATTACGTATGGCCGTTAAGAACCCAGGATGGGACCGCCATCCCGGTTTCACTACTACTAAGAGGTCGTGTGATAATCAGCAAATGAGCCTGTCACCTTATCTATGAGACGGGGCAAAGAGCAGTAGCTGGCTGGTGGGGCTGCTGCGGGAATGAAGAAGGGTGATGTGCAAAGTGCCCACAAACGCTAGTGCCATTCTCTGTCCCCGGGTTGCAGTTGGAGGAACTGAGGCCCAGAGAGCTGGTGGAGGAGGCCCAGGCTCTCTCCCTGCCCCCCACCCCACCCCCACACCCCACTCGTAGGTGGAGTGTGGGTCCTCCTGGGGTCATCTCCGTGCAAGGCAGAGATGACGGGCTCGGTTTGAATTCTGGCTCAGCGGCACAGCTGTGAGACCTCCCTAGGTCTCAGTTTTCTCATCTGTGCCAGAGGAGCATAACCTCTACCTTTCCAGGAGGCTGTGAGAATGAATGAAATTGCACATTTAAGCCACCCAGCTCAGCGGGTACCCTTCAGCAAATGGCTGGGTTGTTATTATCTTCCCTGCCTTGGGGCCTCAACTCTGGACACTTTCTGGGTAGAGGTCTGTTTCTGTCCTTCCCTGCATTTACTCCAAGCCCTGTGGAAGTAGGGAGGTGGCCTGGAGATCGGGAGGTGGCCTGGGGGGCGTGGGAGGGGGTAGGGGCTGGGCCAGGCATTGGGGCTGCTCTCAGGGACGAAGGGGCCCCGTCTGGCTTCCTGAGTGCAGGACGCTAGATGGAGAGGGGAGTACCCTAGGAACATCCCTGGATGTGCAGAGAGGTGAAACATCCAGGTTGAGGAGCAGCCCAGTTCCCATGGGACTGTGGGGGCGTGAGACAGGGAGGCGAAAAGGAAAGAGATGCCTCTGGTTCTAGAGCAACAGGCTGAGGCATTTAAGTTTTATCCTGAAGGCCTCCGGGAGTTATAAAACTCTCTCGAGCGGGAGAATAATATGGTCAACACTGCAAGGATTTATCCGCCCCACATGTAGAGGGACTGGCCAGGGACAGGCTGAGAGCAGCCCCAGCTTCCTCCTGGGCTCTGATTGGCCATGCAAGGACAGGGACGGAGGACGGCGCCAGGCAAGGCTGGCACAGCCATCAGCGATGCCCCGGGAGAATGGCCAGGGAGGCGGCTCCCTGTTGCTTTCACAGGGTTGCCAGGGCCGGGGAATGAGGCCGGGGCTGGAAAGGGGAGCCCTGTGAAAAGAGTTGTGGTTTTCTGGGACCAGGAGTCAGCTTAGCCCAAAGACCACCAGCTCAGAAAAGCTGAGGCTATGGGGAGGCAGGAGCAGAGAAGAGGGGCTGGGAGAGGAGGGCCTGGCCATGGTGAAGGGAAAGGCAGGGGCCACAGCTGGGCCCGGGAATCCACCAGTCACCCTCCAGGCCTCTGCGTGGATTTGCCGAGAGCCAGGCGAAGTATGTGACCCTCTCTGGGCCTCTGTTTCCTGGTTTTCTCTCCAGTTACAAGTTTCAGAGTCAGAGACAATGGTATTGCAGGAGGCCTGGGCAGCCCCAGCCCTGGGTGGGAGGGAAGAGGGTGAAGGCGCCAGAGGAATAAACCGGGCTCTGGACAGGCACTTGGAAACTGCCCAAACATGGAGGGACGTGGGCGGTGCGCACATGTGTTTGGTGTTGTGAGGACACATCCACGCCCACACACACACAAGCTGCCAGCACCTAGCCTCAGACCCCTGGGTGTGTGGCCAGGAGGAATGAGGTCAGTCCCGGAGAATCTGCCCTGGACTCCCACACCGGGCCTGGGGGTCTGATCTCAAGCACAAGGCTTGGCCTTCTCTTAACTGGGATTTTCCATGGTCTGGGCCTAGCAGGGTGGGGAGGGGGAACCAATGATCGGGGAGAAGGTCCTGTTCCCTCTTTGGCTTCTCAGTGAGCCCCAAACTAGCCTGTACCCTCCTTCCCCCCAACTCCCTCCCACCATCCCCTCCATGACTAGGGGAAGGAGCACCTGGAGGATGCTGATGGCCATCGCTTGCAGCAATGCATGGGTACCTCCTCCTCCGGGAAGTCCTCTCTGAGCCCCTAGCCCCTAACTGGGGAGGCCCCTTGTGTGGGCCTCCCTAGCTCATCCCTCTAATGCCTGCCCAACCATAGCACTGATGTGTCCCCTATGCTATGCCTCCCCCAGAGCACGGCCTGGATTGGATGCATACCAGCACACTGGGCGCCTGGTAGTCTACCTTCAGGGGGAAATGTCTTTAACCCCAAATGAACTGTGGGGCTCAAGAGCAAGACCAGAGGCCCTGATAAGCGCCAAGCACCCCCAGTCCAGACTTGGCCTTGCCCTGGCCGGTGGCCTCTGAACTTTAAGAACTGTCGGGCCAAAGAGGGGGCCCTAGAAAACACACTGGCTTGGAGCACAGATGGGAGTCCCAGGCCTGACTCTGCCAGCAGTTCTATGGCATCTGAGGTCTCAGTTTTCTCCCCTGCCCAGAAAGTGGGGCACTTCTGGCTGAGCCCCACTCTGAGGTTGTGTATTCCAAGAAGAGCCACCGTGAAAGCTTAGCTCCCTCTAGATGGGATGACCTCTCCTCCAAGGAGCTCTAGGAGCAAATGAGGCACAACTATGAAGCACCCTGCTGCAGGATGGTCCTGGTGAGGACCAGCTGTGTGTGAGGCTACGCTGGGCAGGAGGATGTTCGTCATCACAGAAGTCCCCCGCCGCCCCCAGCTCCTGTCCTGAGCTCCTGCAGGTTCTCGAAGTGGGATTCAGCACCCAACTTGAGTGCTATGCCAGGGATGTGAAGGAGTGGGTGCTACCAGTGTGGACCTTCCTCACCCCTAGCCTTGGGCTCCAGCTGCCCCTAGGGAGACAGAAACCTTACCTCCACCCCCAAGAGGCAGCCTCTCACCCAGGTCAGTGTGGCTGGAGACAAGACAGCAGTCCCAGTGCTGACAGAGCCAGAGTAGCAAAGGCTGGCGGAGGGGGGTGGGCGGTGTACCTGTGCCCCTGGGCCCTGCAGGGCTCAGCCCTCCCCTGGTGAGTCCCACGCAGCGACCTCAGCGCCGAGCAGAGAATCGGGGCACCGACTGCCGCCTCAAGGAGGCAGGCCAGGGTTGCGATGTGGACACACAGGGGACTGCATGGAAAACCTTGACCAAAGCTGACTTTGGACTGGCAGCTACAGAGGCGGAAAGGGGGAATTCTAGGACAGCAGAAGATGGGCCAACAGTCAGCTAACCTTGGCCAGACCACAAGTGGGCCCTCACCACAGTAGCCTGCCTGCTAAGAGCATGTGTGGAGTTGTCCCTCTGAAGAAGGAAATCTGCCCCTTCGCTGTGTTCTCACGTACAGACGGCTTGGGCCTTCCCTAGACTAGGTCCTGTCTTCACGTCCCCTCTCCCCCCAAAAGATGCCAAAAGGGAGGCCTGTCGGCAGCTCCCTCCCAGGACTCTCCCCCACGCCCAGGACTAGAGTGAGCCGAGCGAAACGAGTGAGACACTGGCCTGGGCGCCAAAACACTCAAGGAACCAAGATGAGTAGTATTTGAGGCAATACTTTTAAAAACCAAAGCTAGTGCCAAAACATCTGTGATGAACAAAATATCAAAAGTTTAAATAAAGACGGGATCAGTACTTCTGAGCTTTCAGTTTGCCTCAGGCTCCAATAGGGCTTGGCATGGCACCACTAACTCTACTTAAAGGCTGGATATTTTGTTCATCACAGGTTTTTTTTTTAATGTTTGCATTATTGTTGATCTAAAAGTGCCATTAAAATATTACTTTTCTTGATTACTGAGTTTTTTGATATCCTCTTAAATTTTGCACCCAGGTCAATGCCTCACTACCTCTCTAGTCTGGCCCTGGCTGTGTCCCTCTGAAGGAACTCCTGTCATCTAGTCTGGACTCTTGCCTAGGGGAAGGGCTTCCTCCCTAACCTCCTGCTCAACCAGGCCAAGCTCACAGATGCTAGTGCCTGGGACCTTGCCACACCTCCAGGGGCATCCCCTAGGACCCTGCTGACCCTGAAGTTTTCTGATGTTGATGCTCCCTGCTTCACCCTGTGTGGCTGGCTCAGGGGCATCTCCAAGGGTGCCCTGATTGAAATGAGGGAGGGCCAGGGAGAAGGGCTCCTTCCCTTTGTCCCCAGATGACCCAAACCAGGTCTGGAAGGTGCCTCCTCCCAAAGCCTGGCCTCCAGCCCCTACCCATCAAGCCAGGGTCAGAGCCCAGGCCTCCCTGGTCAAATGCTGCCACTAACGATGAGAGGACCCGGGGAAGGTCGGGAGGTGAGACGCACGGTGGCTGTGGAATTCCTTTCTTAGCTCAGGGGAGGCCCATGGAACAGTTCCGCCGGCCATGACCGTGACCGATCGTGCCCCCGGAGGGTGGGCGGCGGGGCGCGGAACGGTACTCACCGCGGCCGTTCTGGTTGGGCCGGTACACGCTGCCCACGCTGAGGCGGCCCTGCTGCGCGCCGCCGCGCTCCCCACCGGGCGGGGGCGCGTCGGAGCTGCGCACCGGCAGGTAGGGCGGCTCCAGCACGCGGAACGGGGGCTGCGGCTCCACGGCCCGCGGCGGGACGTAGGCCTCGGGCGGCACGTTGGCGTAGGGCGGGTACCAGCCGAGGCGGGGGTCGGCGGCGTAGGCGCCGCCGCCGGCGGGCGGCGCGTCGGGGCCCGGGTCGGGGTAGGGCTGCTCGAAGCCGGCGGTGCCCTCGTGGTACAGGCTGTGCGAGTAGCGGCGATCCAGGCCGTCGGCGGGCGGCGGCGGCGGCGGCGGCGGGGGCGGCGCGTAGGGCCTCTCGGGGGCCGGGTAGAAGGCCTGCGGCGGGTACTCGGGCTGCTCCTCGCCTCCGCCGTACTCCTCGTAGCGCGCCCGCGGCTGGAAGGGGTAGATGACCCCCGCCGAGGCCACGGCCGCCGCCCCCGCGCCACCGCCGCCGCCGCCGCGGTAGTACACGTAGCCCTGGTCGTAGGTCCGCGACGCGGGGTCGTAGGTCTCGTACTGGCTGACGAAGGGCGCCTGCGGGTAGGGGAACTGCTGAGGGAAGGAGGGCGGCTGGCGGTAGGTGGTGGCGAAGGCCGAGGCCGAGACCGAGGAGGCGGAGCCCCCGTGTCGTTGCTGGGAGACGGAGGTGCGGACCCGGGCCATGCCAGTGCTGTCCCCGACGGCCACCTCGCGCCAGTTGTCGGGCACCTGGCCGAAGCCGAACGGGTGCCGCGCCTGGCCGCGCACGGTGTCCGAGCCGACGCGCCCTGGCAGGGGCAGCGACGGGGCTTGCCGACGCCGGGGGCCTCCTTGGCTGCGCCGCTGCGGGGCCTGGGGTGCGCCGGCTAGCAGCACCCGGGAGCTACTGTCGGTGCGCTGGGGCCCGGCCGGCACGTACTCTGAGCCGGAGTTGAGCAGGCTGTACACCTGCCCGTTGTTCTCCCACTGAATCAGCTGCCGCCAGCGCCCCGGGTCCGAGCCCTGCCCCTGCCGCGCCTCCTGCCCGTGCACCAGGACGCAGAGGCAGGCGCCCCACACCAGGGCCCCCAGCTGCCAGCATGCTCGGGGTACAGCCATGGTGGCCCCTCTGCAGAGGCCTGGTGGACCGAGAGGCTCTCAGGAGTGTACTCCTGTACGTGCTTCTCTTCCCACGGCCTCGAGGACAGGACGGCTCCTTGCCTGCCCCAGCTCTAGCTTTGTCCATCCTGGCCTTGTCCCGAGCGGGACGGCTCCTCCGATGACAGCATTTCGAGGCCAAGGGGTCAGGGCAGGGCAGGGGCGGTGCCCAGGGCTGCACGAGGCTCTCTGCAGGGCACCGGACAGGCAGGACTGCCTGGGGGCCTTACATGGCCAGCCCGGTACTGGCTGGCCGCTGGGCTGGCGCTTTCCCACTCTGAATGAATAAGCAACAGGCTGGGAGCGTTGGGAGGTTTCGGGCAGCCTGGTCCGCCTGCTGGGGCCTCCTCCGCGGGGCCCTATGGCCCGCCGGTTTTTAGCTATGTTGCCTGTCCCACAGCTGCTGTGCTCCCTCAGTCCCTGGAGCTCCTAGCCAAGCCACAGACCTGCCTCTGAGGAAGGGAATGGAGCAGGGAGTAGAAAGGAGCCTCTGGGGGTGTGTGTCTGTAAGTGGGGCCCTGGCAGGCGGAGCAAGGCTGGGGTGTCTCTACCACTATGGCCATTTCTCCCTGCTTTGGACCCAGCATCTCTGGTCTCTTTGGGCTTGAGCCCCTGACTCCTGTCCACTCCAGCCTCTCCCCAGGACCTCCAGAGCTCCCCTTCTCCTAAGTCAGTGCTAAGAGACCCCCTCCTTGTTGGTGGGCTATTTGGGGACATGCTGAATTTTGGACCCCAGGTGCACCTCAGTTCCTTGGGCTGAGTACAAAGGGGCTGGAGCTGTAGCTTTTTCCTTCTTGGGCCTTACTCGCCCAGTCTATAGAATGGGGGCATGCCCTTGTGGTGAGCAGAACTTGTGAAATCCTGGGAGAGGTCAGCTTCCCACGCATCACCTCACTCGAAGTTTCGGTTCTGTGTCTTTTGAGTCAACACAGCCTGGCAATAACCTGAGTGTGCACGTTGCTAAAAACGAGACCCAGGGGCTATCTTTGACATGAGATAGGAGGCCTTAAGTGCTGTCAGCATAGAAAAGCAGAAAGAGGGATTCAGGGGAACTAGGCCCGGTCCTGTTGCTGTGATTAAGTTGTCTGGGTCATCTTGGGCAAACCTCTGTCTTCTCCGTTCTGATCCAGTTGTCACATCTGATCCCTGGAGAATGAGACGAGATGGTCCTCAAGAGTGCTTTGGGAGTTTCTCTGTCCTCTCTGAGGACAGCAGAGCTGGGAGGTTCCAGAAGTTTGAATGTCTTAGCATCCAAGAAGTCACCCTCTGCAGGCCTCCTCTGGGCTGCCTTCTCCAACTTTGCTCCTGAACTGAAGGGCAGAAATTTCCCTCCTGTGCCTATACAGCACCTAGGAAGAACTTGCCCTTAACTTGGCCCCTGCAGATCCTCCTCTACTTTGGAAACTCCTGGAGCCCCCCTGGGGGAAGATGGCCAGTGTAGACATTCCTGGGGGGGCCCTGGAGCCCTGGCCCCCAGCATTCATTCACCCATCGTGCTGTGCCTCGGAGTGGGGCTTGATTCAGGTGGCTTCTGGCATCTGTTTACCCTCCTGATCCAGCCAGCAACCGATGGACATGGGCCCCTCAGCAACCCCGCGTGGGGTTAGGTTTCATGCCGAGCCAGGCTCACTGGGGGCCGGGACCTGGAGGGTTAAGCCTTGCCTGCCTCCTGCCTGCCCCCTGCAGTGCTGGCCCCAGCTGCTTGGAATCCCTGGGGTCCTGTAGGGCCCTCCCGCCAGCCAGAAGGGCAGCAGAGCCAGGAGAGGAGGAGGAGAAGGAGAAGTGGAAACAGGCCTCAGGGTACCCCCAGTCAGGGAGGGGAAGGGAAGGGAAAGGATGGAGGGTGGACAGAGGATGGCTGTGAGGTAGGGGAGCCCCACTAGCCAAGAGTGGAGAAGGCAGGACCCCTCTTCTAGAGCCAGGCAGCGTGCAGGGGCTGCCTCAGGCGTTTGGGGGCTGTGGGGAGATCAGGGCACAGGCTATCGTGCTCGGCTGGCCCCTGCCTCGGAGCCAGCTCTTGGCGTGAAACCCTACCCAGTGCTGGCTCCTGATCCTTTTTTTCTTAATAAGGTCGGATCAGAGTGAGTCAGAGGAGCCAAGTTTCCTGTTAGGCTCTGTTGGAATAAACCCCGCTCGGAACATAGCTTGGGCCTCTGCGTAGGTCCTCCGGGCCAGGGCTGTGGCCCTGCTGGCCACCTCTGCAGAGACCAGAGAGCTGGGGTCCCTAGGGTGACCCTGCTGGGGACCTGGCCTGGCCCTCGGCCATTCCCTGGAGAAGCCTGTTAAACTCAGAGCTTCAGCCTTCATCTGTCTCTTGGGGGTGACAATACCTTTCTTGTGGTCGATTTGGTAGGATGAAATGACATCACGAAAAGTCCCCCAGGCACAGTGCCAGGCACGCGGCCACCATTTTCTTCCTGCGGCACCTCCCGAGGGTGTTCCCCCTCCCCCCATTTTCTCTGTCCCTTTCCTGTTTTTATCTGTCTTCAGCATCCTTCCTAGTTTGGGGCTGAGTGCCACCCCTCTTCTTCCCTCCTCTCCACTCCCTCCCTCAGCCTCCTTCTCCCTTCCTGTCTGGATCTCCTGCATGCAGCTCTGGGAGCCCAGGGGAGCCTGCCTGGCTTCCCCTCTCCAGCCCCAGGGCCAGGCCTTGCCTCAGTAGCTGGAGGTGTCCTGGTATCCTTCGACTGCAACTTTCAGAGTGGCCATCTGAGAGAGACCTGGGCGGGCTGTAGAGGGTGCAGAGCTTGGCTCCAGGGAAGGCCTTGAGTCACCAGGCTGGGCTGGGCTGAGCTGTCTGGACCTGAGGGGGTGGGGTGGGGGCTCCTGTCTAGGTCCTGTCCTTACAGGCTGGGATTCACACCCACATTTTTAAGATCTAGCCATACGGTTGAGACATGTTACCAGTCCCTGGCACTAGGAACCAGTCTCAAGGGACCTCGGAGGGCTGGCGATGCAGGGCTGGAAGCTTGTTGAGAGCGCATGATTTCGCTAAGCACTTACTATGCTCTTGGATCTGGGTTGGGCTGCTCTGTGGCTGGGGCTCTCTCATGGAGCAGTTAGTGTCCCGTGATCCTGTGATGGAAGTCCAGGTTCTGGAAAATCCATGCAGGAGTGAGAGAGTGTCAGTCCTGACCAGCAGAGGGGAACAGAGAAGGGACGAGTGTGGGACGCCTCACTGCTTTGTAGAGGCGAGGAGGCCCATTGTGGGTCCGAATGTTTCTGTGATTGGGGGGTAGGGATGTGTCCCACACAGGGCAGGGCCTGGTCTCCCCCTCCTCCCTTCGATCCCTGACTGCTGAGCCCAGGCCCTGGCACCTGGGCGGGCAGCTCAGGAAAGGGCATTGATGGGATTTGTGTTGAATCGGGAACAGAAGGCCCAGCCCAGCCAGCCTTGGACCACGAACTACATGGCGCTGCCTCTGGAAAGGGGGCTGAAGGAAGTGCTGAACGAGGAGGCCTGGCGAGCTGGCACGGAACTTGCTGACTCTGCAGGGAGAGGACCACCGAGTGACCATTGCCAGCTGAGGCCTGTGCTCTCCGCTCCCCAGCAGCCACATCTGGCGCAATGGTTGGGGAAGCAGGGGGGCTTTGGTCCCCAGAGCCAGGCCAAGGGAGGGGCCCATGGTGGGGACTGGGGCCCTTTGGTTTGGAGTGTCTCTCCTCAGGGCTGGAACTCTGGAGAAGTCCGGAAGCGGGGGGGGGGGGGGGGAGGTGAGGGACCTTTGGGGGGGGGGACAGATGGGGTGGGAGTGGGGGGAGGGAAGGAACCCATCCTTCTCTAGGACCCAGGGGAACTCAGTAGCCCTGGCCGCCTCCCACTCGGTTTTCCCTCCCAGCTCTCTGGGCCCCTTCCCCTGTGGTTCCCTGGGGAATTGGAAATACCAGAGCTGAAATAACAGTCTGGGCACAGAGGCAAGTCTCCATGGAGGCAGGAAGCCCCCTAGATCCCCCTCAGCCACCCACCTGGCCATCTTCTGGTTTTCCTGACTTTCTCCCCCTCTCAAGAGGCAGGCGGGGCTGCGGCCTGCTGAATGGCTAACCTTGCCTGTTCCCACCCAGACCCCTCTGGCCCAGGACTCCGGAGCTGGTAGAGGCCCAGCTGATCCTCAGTCCAGGAAGGAAGAGAGGGGATCTCATCCCGGGGCCTTCCTCAGTGAAGGGATTGTGCAGAAACTGCCGTCTGGGGCCTGCTGAGCGGGAGAGCCCCTTCTGTCGAGGTGGGGGGTGGACCTCAGCCAGGAAGCAGTGGGGGTGGGGGGGAAGGAGGTTAACAGTCCCCTGCCCAAAGGAGAGAGCCAGCCAGACCAAGCAGGGTGCCAGTCCCCTGGGTTACGGCCCTGTAAACCCTGAGGGGAGAAACTGAGGAAGGAACCCAGTGATGCTGACTAATAACATCCTGGCAAGGCTGAGGGAAGTCTCTCTCCTCTCCTCTCTCTGCTTTTATTTTCCTGCCCCTGTTCATTTGGGTCTCACTGGGTTTCTCTAGCTTTTTGCTTTTTTCTCCACACCTTCCCCCATCTTGTCATTCATTTGTTCACTCATTCATTCACTCATTTACCTTCTCCATCTCCATTTCTGTGGCCCGCGGTCTCTTCCATCTGTCTGTCCTTTTGTCTGTCTTCCCCACTCGCTCTGTCTCTGTCTGCCCAGTTTGTCTCCCAACTACTCATCTTCACATTTTTTTTTTTTAATTTTTTATTTTTGAGAGAGAGACAGTGTGAGCAGGGGAGGGGCAGAGAGAGAGGGAGACACAGAATCCGAAGCAGGCTCCAGGCTCTGAGCCGTCAGCACAGAGGCCGACGCGGGGCTCGAACCCACGAACTGTGAGATCATGACCTGAGCCGAAGTCGGATGCTTAACCGACTGAGCCACCCAGGCGCCCCTCTTCATCTTCACATTCTGTCAGCATGTCCCCTGCATACCTGCTGAAGGCCAGGCCCCGGGCTGGTGGCAGGGGTGACAGAAGCCTCACCTGGCTGGTCCCCAAAGAGCCCCAAAGAGCAATCTAGTGAGGGCAACACAATAGACAAGACCAGAGTGACAAGCCCCCAGTGGAGGCAAGGGCGTTGTGCCAACTCTCTGTGACCTTCGAGAGAATTTCTATCTGTCTGTCCATCCAACCATGGTCCCTGTCCATGTGTGACTCTGTGTGTGACTTCACCCTTGGGAGGTGGCTCGCTTTCTGCTTTCCCTAGGGCTCATGCAGTTTGCTTATTTCCCTCTGGTGGGGGGAGGCCAGTGTTCTGGGGCGGGTGGCCAGGGCCCGGCGCTCCAGTGCGCTTCTGAGGCGTGAGACTGATGCCTGGGATTCTACTCAAAGGGTGTAGCTTTGCAGGCGGTTAGTGGTGGTCATGGGTATGGATTAAGCTCCTACTGTATGCCACGGGACTGGACAAAACAAGGTTCTTCACTGATGGTGTTTCCTGTAGTTTAGTGTGTGGGACCACCTTTCCCCCCCACACCGCCCCCACCCCAGGAGCCCTCCAGGAGTTTAGTTTTGCCCACCCGGGGCCTGGAAGTAGGGGGTCACAGCTTATGAAAGAGGAGTGGAGGCAAGGTGCTAGCAATCTCTCCTTCACGTATTCTATAGCTTTTTATTTCAGTTTACAAAAGAAATGAGTTACAGGAAATTTAGAATATAGACAAATCAAAAACAAAACAAAACAAAACAAAACAAACCTTACACTGTAACCACTCTTTAGAGTGACCACTCTTTCAGGCTTTTGCCTTCATTAAAAAAATTGAGATCATGCTGCACACATTGCTTTATAACCTGCTTTGCTTACGCAACGATATTGGATGACCATTTTCTCATGTCAGGGTAACCGTCACGACCTGCTTCCCCTTTCAGCATTCACACTGACCCCTGGGAGCTCCTCCTTGCCCAGAAGAAGAGGTGGCCAAGACTTTGTTCCCTCTAGATGCCTCTGTTTGGGGCTAGCTCCAGCCTCCCCTGTTAAGCCCTCCTCCCCTTCAGGACTGAACCTGGATCCTGAGGCTGCAGTCAGATCCTCAGTTTCACTCTGGCGGGGGGAACTCGCGTCTAGGTTGGGGCATCCTGACCCACTGGTCAAGATGGAAGGTAAAGTGCCGATGGAAGGATTGCCATAACTTCTGTCCGTCCGCTTCCTTCCTTTGGTAGCAAACTCCCCAAGGAGTAGGCTGGTGGCTGCCAGCCTTATGCCTGCAGAACCAAGAGGGACTCTGGGGACCCCAGAAGACTAGCTCCATAGACGTGACCGGGTTCCCCAGGAGGAGAAGCATCTGACAACATTTTTAAAATAACTTAAAAATGTTTTACTATAGGGGAGCCCAGGTGGCTCAGTTGGTTAGGCATCCAACTCTTGATCTTGGCTCAGGTCATGATCCTGAACATGAGAGCCCCACATGGGGCTCTGTGCTGACAGCATGGAGCCTGCTTGGGATTCTCTCTCTCCCTTTTTCTCTGCCCCTCCCCTGTTCTCTCTCTCTCTCTCTCTCAAAATAAATTATTTTCAAAAAAATTGTTTTACTATAATGTACACACAGAAAAGCATGCAAAGTGTAAAGTTTGATGAACGATCCCAGAGTGAAGACACCCATGGAACTACCACCTAGATCGAGAAGTGGAACATCACAGCAGCTGGCAACTTCCGGCAGGAAGCTCCTTGAAGTTCTGCTTATGTCAGCACTTGGCTACATCTAAAATGATTTTTCTTCAACAAGATTTTTGATGACTGAATTCTATGTTTAGATCATAATTTAACTAGTAACCTCCCTTTGTTGGTTTCATTTTACTTTCTTAGCTCTTATAAACGAGGCTGTAATAAGCAACCTTGCACGTAAACCTTTGTCTGCCTCTGCTATGTAGTAGCCTCAAGTGCCTGGGTTTGGGTCCAGCCCTCCTTTGTGAGCTGCAGGACTCATTATGCCTTTTTTCTTTCTGTCAAATGGGAATAACGGTAAGGACTTAAATGAGGTGACATATAGGGTGTGTTTAGTACAGAGTCTGGTGCTTACAAACAATAAGCATCAGGCATTATTAGTTCCTTAGATTCATTTATTAGAAGCTGGATTTCTGGAGAAAGGGTGTGAATATTTCTAAGGTTTTGAAACAAGTTACTCAGCTGTCTCTAGAGTGCCCTGGCTGTTATCGCCACTGGGTGCTATCTTCTTAAAGAGCATTAAACATTGGGTAGGTTAAAAACACATCAATGTATTTTTTTAGTTGCATTTCTTTGATTACCTGTGAGAGGGAGCCTTTTTCTAAATGTTTATTTATTTAATGGTGTGTGTGTGTGTGTGTGTGTGTGTGTGTGTGTATGTGTGTATGTGTGTGTGTGTGTGTGAGAGAGAGAGAGAGAGAATGAGTGAGGGAGGGGCAGAGAGAGGGAGACACAGAACCTGAAGCAGGCTCCAGACTTTGAGCTGTCAGCACAGAGCCCTACGTGGAGCTCGAACCCATGAACCGTGAGATCATGACCTGAGCTGAAATCTAGAGTCGGATGCTTAACTGGCTGAGCCACCCAGGCACCCTGCCTCATCATTTTTTATACTTTGCTGATGTGCCAAAGCACTTCATTTTTAAGCTGTCAAATTATTAATTTTACCTTATGATCCCAGACTTTATTGTTGTGTGGCCTTTGCTTTCAAGAATATATACATTAAAAAAAATTTTTTTGTAATGTTTATTTTTGAGAGAGAGTGAGGCAGAATGTGAGCAGGGGAGGGGCAGAGAGAGAGGGAGACGCAGAATCCGAAGCAGGCTTCAGGCTCTGAGCTGTCAGCACAGAGCCTGACGATGGGCTTGAACTCACAGACTATGAGATCATGACCTGAGCCAAAGTCAGACGCTTAACCGACTGAGCCACCCAGGCGTCTCATATATACTTTTTTTTTTTTTTTTAAGTAGGCTCCATGCCCAGTGTGGAGCCCAGTGCTGGGGTTGAATTCACAATTGTGAGCTCAATATCTGAGCTGAGATCAAGAGTTGGACACTTAGGCGACTGAGCCACCCAGGCACCCTCTAAACATTTTCAATTAAAATTTCTTTCATGATGTTATGATTTCATTTGTTAAGCCTTTAGTGTATTTTGTCTTCATGTATGGTGAGAAGTAAGAACATAGCTTTAAAACAACTTAAGCAACTATCCCAATATGGATCATAAATGAATTAATCATTTTTGAGTCATCTAAAGGCCATTTTTAATCATATGCTGAATATATTTTATGTGTTTGGGCTTTCCATTCTGTTCCATTGGCCTATCAGATCATTCTTGCCCTGATATGGTCCATTGCAATAATTATGACAAGTCCCCTTTATTATTTTTTTAAATTATGTTTTGCGGTTGTCATTTATATGAACTCTAGATTTTTTTTTCTTTGCCAAAGTAAACAGAAACGAAACAATCCCTCTGGGAATTGGAATTGGCTAAAATGTATAGATTAATTCAATGATGATCAACTTCTTTGTACCATTTGAGTGTTTTCATCCAGAAACATGGAGTTTCTTTTTATTGTGAAGGTCTCTTTTATTGTTATTCTTCAGTGAAGTTTTATTTTATAGATGAGTGTGTTTGGTGCTTCTTTTCATGAAATATAGAATGTGTGTCTGTGGTTGGTGGCTCCAGAAATGGCTCCCAAGGATCCTTGAAAGTCCTCACGTGTATGATCTTCTCCCCTTGTATGTGGGTTCCACCTAGTGACTGCCTTCTAATGAATAGAACATGGCAAAATGTGATGAGATGTACTTCTGTGATTATGTTATAAAACACTGTGACTTTGTCTTGCTACAACTCTCTCTGGCCCTCTCACCCGCCTGCTGTGATGAATCCACCTGCCACATCGTGAGCCACCTTAGGGGAAGCCCATGTGGCAAGGAACTGAGGGTGGCTTCTGACCACCAAGTAACAAGGAACTGAGGCCCTCAGTCCAACAACCCATGAGGAATGGAATCCTGCCAGCAATCACCCGAGTGCACTTCCCCAGGTGAACCTTCAGATGAGACCACAGCACTGGCTAAAAACTCGATTGTAGCCTCATGAGAGACCCTGAGACCGAGAACTCAGCTAAGCCACACCCAGATGCCTGATCCACAGAAGCTGTGAGATAGTAAATGTTTTTTTTTAATTTTATTTTTTTTAACATTTATTCATCTTTGAGACAGAGAGAGACAGAGCATGAGCAGGGGAGGGTCAGAGAGAGAGGGAGACACAGAATCCGAAACAGGCTCCAGGCTCTGAGCTGTCAGCCCAGAGCCTGATGCGGGGCTTGAACTCACAGACCGTGAGATCATGACCTGAGCCGAAGTCGGACGCCCAACCGACTGAGCCACCCAGGCTCCCCGAGATAGTAAATGTTTTAAACCACTAAGCTTCGGGGTAATCTGTTATGCAGCAATGGATAATTAATATAGTATCTTTTGTGCATATTTTCTTTTTAAAAAAATATTTATTGGTTTATTTTGAGAGAGGGGGGAGAGAGAGAGAATGTTCACGAGTGGGGGAGGGGCAGAGAGAGCCTGATGCAGCACTCGGCCCCATGAACTGTGTGATCATGACCTGAGCCAAAATCAAGAGTCAGATGCTTAACTGACTGAGCCACCCAGGCGCCCCTGTGCATATTTTCTAACAGGTTAGTCTTTTCTAACAAGTAGAAAAGACATTAACTTTTCTGTAGTTATTTTATGTCTGGCCACTCTTCTATTCTGGTATTTTATATTTCTTTTCCTAGTTTTTCCAAGAAGATCATCGTATCTACAGATATGTAATAATATTATAATTTTTCCCCTGTCTAATTGCATTAACTAAGATCTTTAGAACAATGTTGAATAACAAGACAGTAAAAATCTTTGCCTTGTCTCCATATTTAATGAGAATGCTTCTTGAATTCCACTCTTTTGCCGCGGGCTATGGGTTTGAGAGTTAGTATTTTTTATCATGTGAAATAAGTACCCTTCAATTTCCAGTTCACTAGAGCTTTTTAAAAAGAAAATGAGGAATGGATCTTGACATTTACCTAACATTTATTTGGCATATAAAATGATTTTTCTCTTCTCTGACCTATTGATGTGGTTAATCAGCTTACTGCATATTTTTAATTAAACTTTTTTCTAAGTTTATTTATTTTGAGAGAGAGAGAGAAAAAGCACATGCCCAAGCAGGGGAGGGGCAGAGAAAGAGGGAGGGAGAGAGAGAGAGAGAGAGAGAGAGAGAGAGAGAGAATCCCAAGGAGGCCCTGCACTGTCAGCACGGAGCCTGATGTGGGGCTTGATCTCACAAATTGTGAAATCACGACCTGAGCCGAAACCAAAAGTAAGACACTCAACCAACTGAGCCACCAAGGCGCCCCTCCTGCATTTCTAATATAGCATCATCCGTGTATTCCAGGAGTGTTTGCTCATGGACTTAAACTTTCCACTTAATCTGATTAAAATTTTATTAGGACTTTACGTTGATATAAATAAGACTAGTATATGATGCATTCATTCATTCTGTCTTTCTTTGGTGCCATTTGTCAGGTTTTTAATTTTTTTTAATGTGTATTTATTTTTGAGAGAGAGGCAGAGGGAGGACATGAGCAGGGGAGACACGGAATCCTTAGCAGGCTCCAGGCTCTGAGCTGTCAACACAGAGCCCAACCCGGGGCTTGAACTCACAGAACCACGAGATTCTAAGTTGAGCTGAAGTCGGATGCTTAACCAACTGAGCCACCCAGGCGCCCTGTCGGGTTTTAATAACCGGGTTATTCTGGCTCTACAAAAAGAATTGAGAAGTGTGTGAGTCAGCGTCCTGGCATGAAACATTCTCCCCAAATGGTTTTAAATAAAGAGACTTTAATGAAGGGACTACCTACAGAAGTGCGAATCAGGTGAAGGGAACAGGCAAGGGATGGCAAGGCACCCAGAGACTAGCAATGACCAGGAGCCATTGCCATCCCCGGGGCCATGGGGACAGGGTGGGAGATAGATCCACACAGGCACTGAAGCTGGTGACAGTGCATAGAGAGAGGGCACTAAAGTAGGGAGGGAGCAGGAAGGATCTACTAAAGCTTGTCACCTCTCACCCTCCAGGCTCCTGCCCATGCCTCCTGCTGTCGGAACCCAGCCCAAAGCTGGAGGACCTGAGCCTGGCCTGATAAATGCAGCTTGTGTGGTCAGCGCCACCCCCCCCCCCCCAACCCCCGCCGCATGCAATTGACTAGGCAGGGAAGGATGTAGTTTCCGTGACTGGAGCCTCACATATCCCTGCAGAATCATGTGCCTAACACCTTTTAAATATCCATTTCCAGGTCTTTTACACAACAGCTTCCCCATACAGATTTTTTTGTTGTTGTTCACTATGATTTATTTTGCTTATTTGGATCCTCTCATGCTTGCTAAGAGCGCATGGCTGAATATGTTTCCCCCACAGAAGGTAGAGCCACGCGTGACAATGTGTCCTAAGTTCTGGTATGTACGAAAGTCTTTCTCTCTTGTCTTCATGTACGAATGCCCCTGGCAGGTTGTTGCAATTTTAGGTCACAGCTGTGATCTCTCAAAATTCTGTAGAAAAGGGGCTCCTAAAGTGTAGTCCAGCTTGCCACACGGTCAGTGGAAAAGGGTTTCATCATCAAATAAATGTGAAAAAACTGTGCTTGCTAATCTTGCTAATAATATGCACAATTTAAAAGCCCTGAGACAGCCTCAGTCTGAGATTTTCTCTCTCTCTCTCTCTTTTTTTTTTTTGTCTCATTCAGCATTTCCCATGTTTGTTTTATGGCAGAAGGCTCTTTTCTCCAGCAGAGAAGCCCTTCCCGACATTCCACGGAATCTCTCTTCTGATTATACAATTTCAGAAATGTTGTAGGTGTTCCCCACATCTTTCCCTTCCACATGGGTGTTTATAGGATTATTTCTTTACCCTTAAAATGGACAAAATCCTGCGTGGTATTTCCAAGGATGCCTTTCGTTTTATTAATTAGACTTAGATAAAAAGGATCCTTTGAACTTTAGAGGCGCAGGCTTTTCATCAGCTCAGGAGCATTGCTGTCTCCTTTCTACTTTGATTCCTGCTTTGGTTTGGTTTCTTTGAGCCTCACTGTCTGTTACATTCTCTCCCATGTGTCTCTCCCTTTGGGTTTCCCTGTGCGTTCTCAGAGCGCTCCTATCTGCCACATTTACGGATTCTCTTTGCTGCCGTGTCAGTGCGTTCTTCACCATCCAAATGCAATTTTAATTTTTTTTTTTAACGTTTATTTATTTTTTTGGGACAGAGAGAGACAGAGCATGAACGGGGGAGGGGCAGAGAGAGAGGGAGACACAGAATCAGAAACAGGGTCCAGGCTCTGAGCCATCAGCCCAGAGCCCGACGCGGGGCTCGAACTCACGGACCGCGAGATCGTGACCTGGCTGAAGTCGGACGCTTAACCGACTGCGCCACCCAGGCGCCCCCCAAATGCAATTTTAAATTCTGCTGCTGCTTTTTGGTTTCTTTATAGCCTTTCTTTTCCTTGTATGGTTTGCTTTGGATTTCCACCTGCTTCTGAGCCCGCAAACCTTCTCCCGTCGTTCTTTCCATCATGTTTTCAACTCTCCTTTCTTGGAGTTCACATTTTAATTAAATGAACTGAGTACAAAGCGAATGTGGCCTGAAAGTTATTCACGTTTCTGTGATAAACCTTTTACAAAGGAATTCTTTTTCTCTGCCTTTTGAGGGACATGATCTTGTCCCTTCACGATACAGAATCTTTCCAAAGGCTTTGCAAGCATGTGTTTGCATGTGGGTGTGTGTGTGTGCGTGTGTGTTTGCTTTCATTCCTCCTTAAAAAAAGAGTGTTTTGTAAAATCTTATTATTTTCCCCAAAACAGGAGGGAAAGAAGTTTGTCTTTAGCTCACCATCCACCTGGACATTTTTCCAATTGTCTTGTCATAGCTTAGGCTGAAGGGCTGGTCAATGCAAACTCATGTCACCAGGTGGCTGGGAACACAAATTGCCTGTGACATATGTCCCTCCCCCCCCCCCCCCCCATTGCCCGAGTTGACATGTGGGTCTCCGGGGCTGCAGAGTTTGTATGTGTGTTTGTGTGTCAATGTTCATGCACACACAGTTTTCCCTACTCAGGTCAAGGCTTCCCAGGGCCATGATGAGCTCAGGGATCTAGCTGAGGGAAAGGGGTGGACATGGCAGGGAGCAGGCGCAGTGGGGAACTTTGCCTGTGCACCAGGGCGAGCTGTATGCTAGGCTCCTCTTCTAGGTAACTGATGAAGCCAACCCAAGGCTTGAGCTCACCCTGGCACGGCAGGAGAGGTATGGTAACACGGGGGAAACTGATCCAGGGAGGAGCTTGCCCCGCTTAACTACTTGGTCTGGCAACTCTGTGCCCACCGACCTCTCAGTGAGCTTCTCCCAGATGTTGTAGATCCCCGTGCTTCCCACCTGCCCTCCAAAGCCAGGGGCAGTCAGCCGATGCTGTCAGGATCTCATCCACTTGCTTCTCATGAGGGAAGTTTTGCTTTTGCAGAAACTGGAATTGTGAACCGGCCCTCGGGGTCTCCCTTCAGTCTGGACCTTGCCCATTTCCCACAGATCCCTCGCGTCTCTGGCTTAGGGATGCGCCTTCCCTGGCTTCCCGGCCAACACAGGCTTTCCCTTCTTTATATTCTTTTGATCAATTCAGCTGGGATTTGAGCAGGAGGAGAGCCCTGCACCAGCACAACAGGATGTTGCGTGGGACTTTTCCTTCTGTTCCGGAATGCAGCTAAGACCCAAAACTGTGTATGAAAGACACTAGGGAGCCTGTGTCCTTACACTCAGGGAGTTGCCAGTGAGCGGACACCTCCCTTCAGCACGACTGGCCCCGGGGCAGGGGCGGGGGGCTGTGCTGGCTCTTTTCTCATCAACCACCACCTCCTCCCACAGCCAGCGCAAGGGGCAGGGCAGGGGGGTGGGGAGTCATCTGCCTTGTGGGGGGTGCAGGGTTTGTAGCAGAGGCTGCTCTCTCCCCTCTTCAGAGGGGAGGACTGCCTTTTCTCTCTGAAGCCACAGGGAATTTCGAGTAAGGCAGACCAGCATGTCCTCCCCCGGGTGGGCGTCTGCGGACCCTGTGACGCTCCTCTGAGCTGCCTGAATAGGGGAAAGGGAAAGAGGAGACAGATGGCAGGTGGAGAGAGCCGTGTGAGGTGGCTGGGTTCAAGGCCACGCGCTGGTGCCCAGCCCGGACGGACCTCGTGCAGGGCTTTAAGGTGTGCCCAGGCCCTCCAGAGGGAGCCAGCTTTTGAGCAGAGGATGAGTTGGAGGAGCCAGAGACGCAGGGGACAATCCAGCCAGGACAGGACAGTCTTGTGAGATTTGCTTCCACATCCCTCTGTCCCAGAGATCCCCGGAAGAGAGGGCAGGAGGATGGGTGTAGCCGGATCCCCCTTGCTCTGGGTCCTGCGGCTAGGGGGGCAGCACTCTGTCTGAGCAAAGGCGGGGGTGCCTAGAGGGGATGAACAGGCTCTGCTCTCGGGTCCAGTTACAGAAACCAGACTGCTCCGATAGGGGAAAATGGCGGGGATGGGGGGCGCCTGGGTGGCGCAGTCGGTTAAGCGGCCGACTTCAGCTTAGGTCATGATCTCGCGGTCCGTGAGTTCGAGCCCCGCGTCAGGCTCTGTGCTGACAGCTTAGAGCCTGGAGCCTGTTTTGGATTCTGTGTCTCCCGCTCTCTGACCCTCCCCTGTTCATGCTCTGTCTCTCCCTGTCTCAAAAATAAATAAAATGTTAAAAAAAAATTAAAAAAAGAAAAAGAAAATGGCGGGGAGCTGTGCCACTCAGCCCTTGTCATTGAGAGCCCTGCCACCCAGCAGGAGAGGGGATTTGAGCAGGACCCAGTGCGAGTGCGGTGAGGAGGGTGGCTGTTAGAAAGCAATTTTATACCTCAACAAGCTGCGACTCAAATAAACGTATTACACGGGAACAGAATCATTCTTAAAAATAAAAAGGAAAAAAAAAAAACAAAAACCCGGAGCTTTGGAACCTTGTAGGGTGGGGCAGGCACAGAGGTGTGGGATGGGAGCATCTGTGAGTGAGGATGGAGAGAGGCCATCAGCAGGGGACCGAGGGGGTGGATGAGACGTCTTGCCCTTTTGCTTGCAAGTGACGGAAGCCTGGTTCACACTAGCTTCAGCAGAAGTGGGATTTATTGGAAGGGTCCTGGAGCATCTCACAGAATCTAAGTAAGAGTCTGACAGTTGAGACTGCTGTCTCTCTCTGCAGGAGGGGCAGAGAGAGGGGGAGAGCTAGAGAATCCCAAGCAGGCTCCCCACTGTCAGCGTGGAGCCCAGTGTGGGGCCCCATGCGGGGCTGGAACTCACGAACTGAACCGGGAGGTCATGACCCGAGCTGAAACCAAGAGTCTGACCAAGAGTCCCACTAAACCGTCCAGGCGCCCCCTTCTTTTTTACTTCCTGCTGCAGGCCAGCCTCGCTGTTTCCTCTCACTGTAGACTGGTCTCCTCGCAGGGCAGAGAATACCACCACTGACAGCTTCCAAGCGTTGGAGTTTGGAGGTTCCGCCACAAGACAGGACTGACTCCCAGTGGCCCCAGAGGAGGCCTGGACAGTTAGCCTGGCCCGAGGAGGGCAGCTCCACAGAGAAGCAGCGAAGGACCATCCCGGGAGAAAGAGGCTTGCTGTCTGTCAGTCTGACGCTGGCCTCCTGCAAAGACGTGGCTCCCATTAGAGGTTCTGATGACACTGTGCCCTTCAGCCTCATGAGATCCATGGCAAGGGAAACAACAATAATATAACTAGTAATCATAGCTGGTGTTTACTGTGTGCTTACTGTGTGCCAGGCCCTGGGCTGTGCTCTGGATGAAAAATGTCTTTTATTCCTCACAGAAACCCTATTACTTACACCCATTCGGAGGATGAGGGTCCCGCAGCTTGGAGAGGTCAGGAGCCCAAGGTCATGTGGCTAGTGAGGGGCTGTCCTGGCACTCTGCCCGTGTCTGTCTGGCTCCCCACCCCACCCTTTTTCACCATCAAGCTCTCCTGCCTCCCAGACTGAACGGCTGGGCCCTGGTGTTTCCAGAGAAGGAAGGAGAATCTTTCTGATCTGGGGTGTAGTTCCACTGTGTGGACTTACAGGCATCACAGCCAGAGCCTGGGAAACTCCCTGGGACCTGGCTGCGTCACCGTGAGGTCTCAGAGGGTGGTTAGGAGCATCCGAGATGATTCTGTGGGAAGCCCCTGCTGTGGTCGGTGGAGTGGCTGTGTGGCCGGCCCCTCCATCCTGGTGGCTTTGAGGGTAGAAGGAACCCAGGTTCTGGTTTTCTCTCCTCCTGCACTAGAGGGAGGGGTTTCCTTGTCCCTGTCCAACCCCCCCCCCCCCTCCAAACTTGGGTTTGCTACAAGGGCTCTAGCTGGGTCCCTTGTAGACTGCAGGCAGCGCTATCCTCAGCAGAGGGCGCCAAAGCCTCTTCACACACCCAAGGCCCAGGCCTGGTGCAGGAGGGGAGAGCAGAGAGGCAGGCTGGCGGAGGGCAGGGGTTAGGGGGGTGGGGGGGGCGTGCAGCTGGAGGCTCCCTGCCCATTCCTCCTGCTTCACTCAGCCTGAGGTCTGCACCCCTACACCCTGAGCCGCACCCTGAGCTAACAGATACGCGAATGCCCTCGTGGGTGCCCCTGCAGCGTCCAAGAAGGTCAGAATCAGGGTATAGGGACAGATACTCTGTCCATAACAATCCACTGATTTTACAGATCCCAGTAAAGCCATTTTCTGGGCAGGCAGTATAATTCTAGTTTCTGTCCTACTGTGGGGCAGGCAAAGAATGACTTTGCAGGAAGGGAGGTTACCAACCCTGGAGGTCTTGGCCAGGTAGGTCTTGGCTATAAGCTCACCCTTGTCATCCTGGTTGACCATCCCAACAGTCCTGTGAGCCAGGGCAATAGTAGCCTCACTTTACAGCCGAGGATGATGAGGCTCCGAGAGGTTAAGGTACTTGTCTGAGGTCACACAGCTAGGAAGTGGTGAAGCTAAGATCTGAACCCTGGTCTCTCTGATCCCAAAGTACATGCCGGTTTCGCATCCTCAAAACCGGATTTCTCCAACTCGTGTTTTCCTTACGTGCAGACCCCTGCCAGTGAAGTTTCCGGAGCCGCAGCTGGCTCGTGGCTGGAATGACTGAGCTGAGAAATGAAAGTTGATGGACTGTTAGTGGCCAGTTTCTAGGAGTCAAGGAGTAAGAGACTATATTGAACAGTTTGCTGTGGGCTCGTCAGCTGATAGGGCGTAAGGGCCCAAGCTGGGAGAGAGGAGGGGGAGGCAGAGACAGTGAGACAGAAATGAGAGAGACAGAGAGAGAGAAAGAAAGAGAGGGAGAATGAATATAAGGTGCCCGGCTGCCTGGTCTGGCTTCTCACCCTCACAGTGGGTCTCTGTCGCCAGCTTTGCACGGAAGCACGATGGCTGGTTGAGGTCTCTTTATGAAGGGAAGGCCCGGCAGTACCTCCAGGCTCATGGGACAGAGAACAGGGCTTGCGGAAGAGAATCTTCCAGGCCTGAGGGTGTCTTCTCCACATCCGTGACTTTGGTGTACGAGCCATTCCAGCTTGGGGGTGCTGGGGCTCTCTCCACCAGCACCTGGCACAGCTAAGGTCCAAACAAGAGTCTCTCAGCACTACAAACATGTCGTAGATGTGGTCAGGCTTTGATTCACCTGACCTCAGTTGCCCCTCTTTGTGGGCGGGATGTCTCTCTTCTTCCCACAAAAGGAAATCCAGACACTTGCTCTAGATATGCTTGGGCTTGGTTTTCTGGAGCAGTCAGCTTCCAGGGGAACTGAGAGATGAGTTCTGGCCTTCTCACACAGAGGTCTGTGGTTCTGCCCCCGCCTGCCCTTGACATGCTTTCTGGGCATTTCCCTCCACCCCGTCTCCACCCTTCTCCCCACTCAGTTCTCCAGCCTCCCTGCCTGTCCTCAAATCCCTCAAGATGGGCAGCACATAGGCCACCGGTCCCCAGGCCTCGGCTTCCCGAGAAGGCAGTGAAGCTATAAATAACAACAGAACTATGTGTAGAAGTTGCACCAACTTTCCAGGACACTCTTAGGCAAGCAGAGAGGCACTGGGCTGGAGACCCGGAGACCAGCCTGGCCCATCCCATCCGTGTCACTTGTGACTGAGAGCCAGCCACTTCCCTTGCCCGGCCTGCGTTTCCCTGACTGACAATCAGGATTCTCTGCGGTTGCCTGCCTTTCGGGCCAGGGCTCTTTCCTCCAGGCCACACTGCCTTGAGGGGAAGGACGACGGCCCAGCACTCCCATCCAGGCTCTGCCACTTGACCTTCCCCAAAGGGCATTCTGCTCTGCCCCTTGAGGGAGGCTCACACCTGAGCAACCTGGGCACCCTAAACGGGTGGGGGTGAGGGAGGTGGGTGAAGGAACTCACCTGAACGAAGAAAAAGAACCCGTTTGTCGCAGCTACCAATTCCCATGGTGTAAATGCTGCCCCCCGTGATTGATTTCAAGCTATCAACATGATGCCCCTACCTGCAGAATTGGGAAAAGCTGTGCAAATAAGTTTTTTCGGAGCCAGTACAAGCTAACTGCGGCCACCGACTAAGGGGAAGGGGGTGAATCTGGGGGTCCTAACCTCAAAGATTCGCAGAATCCCATGGTGGAGGGTGGGGGAGCCCCCAGGCAGATCTGTGGGTCTACACGTCCCTCCCCCGGGCTGTTTAAGAAGGAAGAATGAAAAACCCCAGAGAGCATTGGGAAGGAATTTCTTTCGGAAACAATCAAATCACTTCGCGATTTAATTGCCCAAATATTTTTTTACCTGATTTAAAATCACTCGTCATGTGAGTAATTGGGCAACGCGTTATTGAATTACGGAGGAATTTAGTACCTAAATTGAAGAGGCAATCAAACATTTGCTTTTTGGGTCAAGTAGTTGACTGATACCTGGGGAGGCATCCACACCGTGGCTGTGGGGCCTTGCTCTCCGCTCTCTGGGCCTGTCTTGCAAGTTGCCGCGCACACCCCGGGGCCTTGAATGTAGCAGAGCCTCCGTGGGGCCCCCCTGGCCCGGCACCCTCTCCGGCCTCCCCTGTTGCTCCTGTTTTTATTCCATTTTTGCACCACTCCTGAGTTGTCCTTTTTTGTCACTGGATTCTTCCCTCGCTGCCCTTGGCTTTCACGTTTCTGTCCTCTCCCTTTCTCCGGCTGTCTTTCTGCCTCTCCGTCTGCCTCCCTGTTTGCCTTGTCTCACTCCCTTCTCTTCTTCTCTGCGAACGTTGTTTGTCTGTGAGCTTCATCTCTCCACGTCTCTCTTTCTCTTCTCTCCTGGGCTCTTCCTTGCCGTCCCCGTATCTCTTAGTCTCTGTTTTTCCTGGAGTCTCTCTTTACTACACAGACACACGCAGAGACACGGACACGCATGTAGACCCACACACACACACAGACCCATGCGGACACACATGCACAGACACGAATACACACACACACACACACAGACGCACGGAGACACTTAGACCCCCCTGCCAGACACACAGACCCACACAGACACCCGGCTGCACTCTGGTCCCTGGCTCCTGTCTGCATCCATCCGGGCACCACGCTGCCCAGCAGGCACTCCCCCTCCCCGCCCCCGCTAATTCAGCCCTGCCTCTTGAAGGAAGCTCTGAGCGGAGTCCTGTGCCATGAGCCCACTGACATACCACATACCGACATCCCTGACGTACCGAGATGCCATCACACCTGGGGACCCCAGGGGGGGGGGGGGGGGGGGAGGGCCAAAGGCCATGATGGCTCGCTGAAGAAAACTAAATCCTTGATTTGCAGCATTTGCCAATTTCCACGGTGTAAATACTCTCACCACAGCTGACGCAAGCTAACCGACACAATGTCAGTTGAACGCAGAAGTGGGAGAAGATGTGCTTTGGTTCTTTCGAGCCGGTGCAAGCTGACTTTAGCACACCACCGGGCAAGGGGAAGGGGCTTCCTGCCTGCCTGCAGGAGCTGGGGGTCTGCTAACGGGGCTGGCCAACGAGCGGCCACTGTAGTCTCCCTCTGAGCATAAAACAGAAGCGTAGAGGGGGCAAGGCGTTGCAGGCGGAGGGCGAGAGCCAGAGTGGAGGGAAAATCGCCGTTGCGGGCAGCGCAGGTGACCGTGAGCAGTTCAGTGTGGCCAGAGTGTAACGGCTGAGGACGGGAAAGGCGAGAGGTGCTACAGAAGAGGCAGACGCGGGGCCAGGATCCCTGAGGGCCTTGAAGGCCGAATGAAGGAGTCTGATCTTTCCTGGTGGGCAACGAGGAGAGTAACATGATCTGTTGCCTTAGTTTGGCTTCCCGGGAAACAGGTTTGTTGACAAGGATTTGAGTTCAGTCCTTTGCTTGGAGAGGATTTCGGGAAGCAGGTGAGGGAGTGGGGCAGTGAGACCAGATGGCGAGGAAAGCGGAGCAAATGTGCGCTATTCCTTCTGCTGTTGGCGATGGGGGTCCAGTCCCAGTGGGGACGTGCCTTAGAACTGTCCAATGGAGGGGCAAGCATCCACCAATTCTCATCCCTTGTTGGTTGGGGGTTGTTCCTGGGGGGGGGGGTGGTTAATGCCCTTGGCATTCCAGTCTGACCTATGTGCGGGCCAAGTTCAGTCCAGGGCCAGAGAATGCCCTTGTGAAGAGAGACCAAGAAGCCTATGGCGTGGGCACCAGGGTGGGAAGCAGCAGAGAAGCTTGTTCCGGTCAGTGCCTTTTGAGTGATGCCTTTGGACCAGGTGGCACAGAGGTTGCTGGTGACTCTGGGAGGGTGGTCTCAGTGGGATAAAGGGGCCGAAGCCAAAGAGGACTGACTCATGGGGAGGAGGAGAGACAATACAGAGAATAGAAGCTATTCTGAAAAGTATGGAAAATGGGAGCCCTATTGGAAGGTACTGGGGGCTGGGGAGCAGGGGAGCTGGGAGCAGGCTGGGGAGTTGCCCATAGCCAGGGAGAGCAAGTGGGTGAACCGCAGGGGCAGGAATGCGCTACTCAACCAGCTGGCAGCCCCAGATGGATGGAAGGGTGGGTGGGCCCTCCCCAGGGAGCCCCAGCCTGCACTGACTCACATAGAACAGCCAGAGCATGGAGCTGACACCTTGTACCCCCATCTTTCATCTTGGGAGCCACGGACGGGCACGGCATGACCCAGTTCTGCAAGCATTTATTTGATCGAGTGGAAGCAGACGAGGCCTCTTCTCTCCAGGGAAGCAGATCCCATGCCAGGCATCGAAGGGGGAGAGGAAATGAGGAAGACCCATCCTCACAGTCTAGGGAAGTTGCAGGTGAGCAACGAGATGCACACAGCAGTTTGGGGTCATATGCACCAGTGGGGGCTCCAGCGAGCACGGTGGAGGCCCAAGAGGAGGCAGCTGTTTTGCCTGGGCTAGGGCAGCTGAGCCTTGAGAGATGAACATGTAGAAGCAGAGAAAAGGAGTGGGCATTCCTGGACTTCAAAGCCTCCCCAGCCTGCTTAAGCCTTCCTGGTAGCTGGTTATCACACACCCTCAAGACCAGGGATCTACTTCCATAGCCAGACCCTTCCCCTGCTCCTTGGATGGAATCAGCCTGTCCTTGTTTGGGAGATGTCCAAAAGAGGGTGCTTGGGAGGAGGTGAGCAGCGTCACATTGGGCCTCCAGCTTGAGGGGAGAAGGCTGCTTGCTTGGGTTCGGTTTCTTGGTGTCAAAGGCTATATAATAACACCCTCCCTTCCCTGCAAAATATCCAAATCCTGATCCCCAGAACCTGTTACCTTATATGGCAAAAGGGACTTGGCAGATGTGATTAAGTTAGGGATCTTGAGATGGGGCGATTCTCCTGGACTATTGCTTGTCTGATGTAATGCCAAGGGCCCTTATAAAAGGGGGGCAAGAAGTTGCAAGGAGGAAGTAGGACATATGATGACAACAGAAACAGAGGTAGGCCAAGGATGCTGGCGGCCTCCAGAAGCTAGAAAAAGCAAGGAGGGGCATCTGGGTGGCTCAGTAGGTTGGGCGTCTGACTTCAGCTCAGGTCATGATCTCACAGTCTGTGAGTTTGAGCCCCGCGTCAGGCTCTGTGCTGACAGCTCAGAGCCTGGAGCCCGCTTCAGATTCTGTGTCTCCCTCTCTTTCTGCCCCTTCCCTGCTCATGCTCTGTCTCAAAAATAAATAAAAACATTAAAATAAATTTTTTAAAAAAGGCAAGGAAACAAATCCCTTAGAGCCTCCAAAAGGAACCAGCCCTACTGACTGATGTGAGCTCAGATGAGACTGCTTTTGGACTTCTGGTCCCCAGAACTGTAGGAGAATAACCATGTGTTTTTTATGTGTGTTTTAAGTCACCAAGTTTAGAGTGATTTGCTCCAGCACCAGAGGAAGCAGACCCAGTGACGAAGATTTGCATGCTCTTAGAGAGTGCCCTTCTCCTGCGGGGAGTGAAGGGAGCAGAGGTGGGTAGAGGGAGCCGCTGAACTGCTGGGGAGTCACAGACAGTTCCAGATGGACGCAAGAGCACTTGGCACATGACCCACACTCGCTGAATGGGGCTGCGGCGGGCAGGGGGTGTGGCCTTGGATGAGAGCAGTACTTGGGGAGGGACCGTGAGCCCTCTGCAGGCCACACTCACCTGGTCCGGAAGGAGGTCTGGGGGCACAGCTCAGTATCCCCGCAGCTCTGGAAGGTGCCCCCTCCTGAGCCTTCCTCCTCTGGTCTGCAGGCCTGGCACCGGACCACTTTCTAACATTCTAGGCTTCTTCACCTACCAAGGAGCTCCACAGTGTGTCCACATCTTTCCCTGAGCAGGGAACTGGGGTTCTATTCCCAGTTTCTACAGCTGCCAGGCACCGTCCAGGCACCGCTGTCGTTAATCCTGGGAAGAACCCTAGCTAGCATTCCCATCTTACAAATGAGCAAATGGATACTTGGAAGGGTGATACGAATGCCCAAGTTCAGGGCCAAGATGCTCCCTAGGTCTGCCTGGCGCTTCTTCACTGCTCTGTGACTTTGCCTCCCGTCACTCACCATTTTCTTGCCAGCTGCGCCATGTTGGGCAGGCCATTCAACCTTTTGCTTGAAACAAAGGCACCATCTGCCAAGGGGCTTCATCTACCCAGGGGGGATGGCCCTTTCACATTGTCACAAAAGTCCAGCAGTGGTTCTCAGTGGGCAGGGATGGGTTGGTTTTGCGGGAGGCCATCGTTACAGCTCAGACCTCAGAGCCTGGAATCCAGAGTCTAGAAGGGAAGTAAGAAGCAAATGCCTACCAACTCACTGTCGCAGTAACAGAAGCCACTGGAATCCCTCTGTGGGTGTTACCCAGGCCCTCCCAGAGATACATGGGGGGGAGCCTGGGGACTCCAGCGTGGCCCATTTCTGAGCCTTTGACTGCTTCTCTCTGCCAACCACAGAAGGGCACAAGTCCACATTAACTACCCCAAAGCAGTCACTTCCCTACTCACCTCTCCCTTCTCCCTTCCCAGTCCTCTCTGCGTGAGCTCCAGATTGCTGTGCCTCAAAGCCAGACTTTCAGAAACTTCCATGGTTCCACCTTGTCTAGACTGGCAGTTAGTGCACATCTCTCCCTCTCTCTCTCTCTCTCTCTCACACACACACACACACACACACACACACACACACACCCTCCAAGGCCAACAGCTGCTCCTTTCTCTCCCCTCATTTCCCTTTGGCTCCCTGCCATCTCCTGTCCCCCAGATCCCACCTCCAGACCTTTGCACAGACTGTTGCCTTCCCGGAACTCTTTCCTTATCCTTTCCACCATCTAAATATTAACATCCCTTACGTGTTACACAAAGGCCCTCTGCTCCTGCGGGGCAGAACGACATGTGGCATCAGCTGGGCAATGGGCCAGGACAAGGATTCGGGGAGTGTGGCTTGGTGCCTTGAGTGCCCTGGGGACTGGGTTTGAAGAGCGCCCCTGGTGAGCCCTCTGTGGGCCCGCACCAGATGGCAGCCTCCTCCAGCAGAGTTGATGGCCCTTCTGGCTCTGAGTGGCTTCCAGGGCCCCGGGAGGCTCCCAGGGCCCCCTAACTGGGAGAACCAAAAGTAGAAAAACTAAAGCTCATCAGGCCTTTTAGTCACCGCTGCTGCAGGATTCCCAGGAGACCACCAGCTTGTAAGCCAGTCAACACACATTTATTGGGATTGGGGACCAGAAGATAGCGAGTGTGAGCGACCAACGGGCACTGGCCCATCCAGGAGCCACTAGCCACAGGCGGCTACCGCACACTTTTAATGTGTCTCATCCCAATTGAGACGTATGTGCCGAAAATGTACAATACACACTGGAGCTCGAAGACCTAGTAGAAAAAAGAGAGAATGTAAAAATCTCGTGAATAATCTTTATATTGATGGGGCGCCTGGGTGGCTCAGTCGGTTAAGCGTCCAACTTTGGCTCAGGTCATGATCTCGCGGTTCATGAGTTCAAGCCCATATCAAGCCCATACTGTCAGCACAGAGTCCGCTTCCAGATCCTCTGTCCCCCTTGCTCTGCCCCTACCCCCCCCAAATGTAAATTAAAATAACATTAAAAAAAATTTTTTTTAAAATACTCTTTATATTGATTACACAGTTGTGACAGTAATATTATGGCTATATTGGGTTAAATAAATCTTCTCACCCGTTTCTTTTTACTTTTTAATGTGGCTACCAAAATATTAAAAGATGCTTCTGTGGCTCACGTTATGTTTCTGTTGGACATTGCTGGTCTTGGGTGGAGAAAACACAGGGGAGGTCCCTGGATGGTTGTTCACCCGGTGAAACAGGTAATGTTTAGAAATTGGGTAGAGAAAACAGAGGCGGCCTCCCACTCCAGGCCCACATGGGGACCTGCGGGCAGCTGGAACTGGCCGCAAGCACTGGCCCTGAGGCTCACCCTGCAGCGGGAGGGCAGGGCTGGCGCGGCTGCTGGCTGTGGGGGCGTGTCCTGGAGCACCGCCTTTGCTAGTGGGGACAGCGGAGGGGTGGGAGTGGCGGGGGTCGTGGATGGAGGCCTGCGGGCCCAGGGAGGAGTCTGACAGATCCTCTCCAGGTGGTCCTCATTACTACCCCGAGATGATGACTCTGCTAGGTCCCGCTCTCCTCAGGCCACCCTGGGTGGTGATGGTCCACAGGCCACCAGGACGATTCTCATCACTCACAGTGAATGATGCTGGACCACGCACTGTGTGCGTGTTTTGGGAAGGGAGGGGAATTCCCAGTCAAGAAGGGGGGCCTGGGAGAGGGCACGGTGCTCCCTGCACCTGCTCACGGGGCTCTGGGGCTGTCCAGAGATGCTTCCAAGGGGATCCCAGGGGCTCCTCCCTCTGAAGCTAACGGCCAGCTCCAGGCAAATCTGCAGCCAGAGTAGGCGGCTTAGGACTTCTGAGAGCCAAGAACAACAGATTCCTTCCCTCTGCTCCCCTTCCAGTCCCCCAAAACAGCTCTGGCCCAGGGGACTAGGCTTCCTCCCCTGCAACCCCTACACCCAGCCACAGCAGGGGAACTTCTGGGCAGGTTGCCTTCTCCTTGGAGCGGCCCTGCCTTCCGGGTGGGATCCTGGTTCGTGGAGGAGGCGCGCCCTCTACAGGACGAACGTGCAAGTGCAGGTTCCACAAGAAGGAGGTGGCTTATTGTAGAGGCTATGCCTTGGGGTTGTGGGAAGTCATGGGCCCTGGAGATGCCCTCTCCTGTGGCTACTTCTTCTGGGGTTACAGAATAAGTGACACTGGTGCACCTTACTCCTTCAGTATCTTCCAGACAGCTATGGGGTCTCTAAGTTGACGTTTGCTGGGCCAAACACATTTATAGACATCCATACTATAATCTATAAGGTAGGTACTTTTATTTCTAATTTATAAGTGAGAAAACAGAGGCGCAAAGAGGCTTATTGTCCAGGCTCACCCAGCTATTACCTGGAATCTGATTCTGGAGCCTATGGACTATAGGCTGTGGCCTTTTAGGAGGGAAATAGAGCTGTGAGCATAGTGTCAGACCCACAGCTCTGGAACCCTTCACTGAAGGGACCGAGATGAGGGGAGGGTGATGGAGAAGTGCAGAGGATCCGCGCCATGGGGTAGGAGAGACAAGTTCTCCCGAGGAGACATTTGTCAATGTCTCCCAAGCCCCAGTTACCGCGTGCTATTTTTCGACACTCACCCCTCTTCCCCACTGCCACAAGGCAGCTTCATTCCAGAGTCCGTGACCCTGCCATCAGCCACCTCTGCTGGGAACGGAAGGAGAGAACAAACTCACCTGTTCACTTGGTGGTCACACTTCCTCCCACTTCACAGAGCTCAGTGGGGCTGTGATTTCTCCAACCGTGGGGTCACTTGCACACCTTCCCTGAGCGGAACTGGGGTGTAACAGCCGAGTCTTTGCCAAGGAGACAGAAGTCAGGAGTTGTCTCTGAGCTTTCTCTGGGTCTGTCGTTGGGGGCCTCCCCCGACTCTCCCGTCCCCATCACGGCAGACCTTGTCTGTCCTCTTCACATTCCCCCCTGGTCCCCCTGCCTTCATCTGACAGGTTCTCAAACACCCTCCGCTGCTGAGGTGAAGGGTTTTGAGAGCCCATTTTCACCAACTCCCCCATCTCCACCCGTCGGTCAGCTCATATTGGTCACACAATGACCGTCACCACCCATCACTCCACCCGGGCCACCTATGCTACCGGCATCGTGGCCACGGTCACCCACCACCGTCACCGCCACTGCCCTTCACTCTCTCCCAGCACCCCTGCATCACTGTCCTCCTCCTCCCCACTGCATTCCTTTCCCTCACGACTACTGTTAACATTACCTCTGTCATCGCCACCTTGCCCCCAGTGTCGCCTGCGATATTGCCAATGCCGTTATCGTCACCACCACTGCCGCTACCATCCCCTCCCAGCCCATGTTCACCACCCCGTCATCACCACCATCGCCAGAAACACCACCCCCCTCACCTCTGCCTTATCCTCAATGATTTCCACCCCATCCCTTCCCACTATCACCTCTCCTTTTGCCTCAGCCACCTCCGCCATCCGTGTCACCACCTCTCTCCTCCACAGCTCTGCCTGGCCTTGAACCTGGGACTTGGGCAAGGAGCCCAGTCAAAGAACATCCCCCTGCCTGGCGGACCGCCCCCCTCCCCGCCCCCCAGATTTCTCAGAGAAGATCATCAACAGGCCCGTGTCAGAACAGTCGCTTCTCTTGACCCTTCCTCGGGATGCTTCTGACAGGCCTCCCTGCCGGCCATGCCTGTACCTGAAGAGACAGCTGCTGTCTGGTTGAAGGATGGAGGCCATTAATCCGGGGCTGCCCTTGTTTGCATAATGATTGCATACATTTGCATCCCATTTGCTCCCAGCTTCTGAGTGCTGCACCGTGGGTGTTCAGGTGCCATTTGCATATCACTGCAAGTGAGGGTCAGGCCTTTGAGACTTGGGCACTTATTAATTCCCTAAAGAGATCTTTTTTTTTTTTTTTAATGTACTGGTGCAGAAAAGGTGGGATGCTTAATTCTAGAGTCGTTCAGCTTCAGGGCTCTAAGGTGGGGAGGTGGAGCAGTTCGGGAAAGAGCTGGCGAGGCAGGGGCAGCCGGAGGCTTTGGTGTGGTCCAGGGTTGGACCAGTGGTGGGGGGCTCAACTGCAGTGACCTTGTGGGCTCTGCCCCATGGTATTGGTATCAGTTCAGGATAGTGCCCTGTGTCGCCACTCCTGTCCTCTCCAGGCCATGATTCACTTGCTGTGTGACCTTGGGCAAGTCTCTTCCCATCCTGAGTGGAGGGAGGGCGTTAAACCACGAATCCCACTCTATCCGACACCTGCTCTGAGCACCGGGGTTCTCATTCCTGGCTGCACATTGGAATCATGGAGGGGGGGATTTCTAAACAATACCAGTGTCCTGGCCCCACCCCCAGAAATTCCGATTTCATCCGTGGGCCTTGGGCATGGGTTGTTTTTAAAAGCTTCCTGGTGATTCCATTGGGTCACCAAGATTAAAAGCAACTGCTTGTGACTTTACCTTCCCACCCTGCCCCCAGCCTTCTGTTGCCTCCCTTTGACCCACCTCCCTCATTTCTGGTTGCTGCTAATCTTTTCCCCACTATAGGCTCACTAGCCCCAGGGTCTGGCAAGACAGTGTGGCTGTTAGTGCTTTTGTTTCAGATCTCAGAAATAACTCCTTTCCCCTCCTGGGTAAGGAAGCTGGGTAATGTGGCATTGTACTTGGCAATGACTGGAACTTCCCCACTCTCCACTTTGGTCTCGTTCCATTACCACCTCCGGCCCAGGGCCGGTCCAGAGCGGGGTGGCAGGGGCTGGGGTGGGGTGGGCTAATCTTGTGCGGCTCTCCTCTACCCCTCCTCTCCCACACTCACAATCTGGCTCATTCTGGCCTCACAGGCTTTGCCGCCACTGTTTGGCGCCTGGCAAAGAGGGCTCGGCAGCCCCGCTTGGGTCCTCACGTTCACCCTTGCGCACCGACGTCCTTATAACCCCAGAGCCCCAGCTCAGCCCTCGCCCCATAGAAGGAATGACCGGAGTAACCTGAACTTGGTTGCAAAACAAGATGTGGGAAACATGGCTCTGGTCTGGCCTTCTCCAAACTTCCGGGGGTCATAGCAGGCATGGGCAGGCTGAGGGAAGTGGCACAGAGTCTCCTGCATGTTCCCCAGTTGTCCAGCCCTACATCATCTCCCCACCCCCACCCCCCGTGGGGGGCAGGGGTGGCCTGCGAGGTGGGCGGTCTGGCAGAGGACCGGACGGGAGACGGGTGCGGGCCATGGGGTAGACGGCACATCTGAGCCAGGCTGGGAGCAGGCAAGGAGGTGAACACAGGGCACCGCCCCAGAGCCAGTACTGTGGTGTTAATAGTGTAAGCTCCCGGGTTTGCCTGCCAGCGTTCATATTCTGACTCTGCTATCGTGGGCCATGCACCCCAGCGCCTCTGGTTCCTCACCAGGAAAAAGGGGGTAGTGATGGTGTCTGTCTTCTGAATGAGGCCATGGGAGAGAAGGCTTATGATGCGCTTAGCACGGGGCTTGGGACATAGTAATCACTCAGCAAGTGCAGCTATGACAACCGTGAGGGTTAGGGCCACAGCACCCTCCCTGTTCCGGACCTCCGGGAGCTCCAGCCCACTCCTCATTGTCATGGTCCCCTCCCTCTGGGGCTTCAGGCTCCTCGGGGATCCGTGGGAAGGTGGGATCTGGAAAGACGTGCTCCCTTGTCTTCTGGGGTGGGGGCTGCAGCTCCAGATTCGAGGGCCAGGCTACTTGGTGGGGTTCTGGCCATGGCACCGAGGCATGGCCTCTGACCATGGCTCAGGCCTCGGCACTGATGAGCTCTGGCCTTGCAGACCCTGGCCTGTATCCGCCCAGAAGGAAGAGGGTCAGAGGGCAGGTCGTCACCTATCCTCCCCCAGCAGTTCCAGAACCGGCTGGTCCACGTAGGGGTTAGGGAACAGGCAGGACTCAGGTGAGGAATTGAATGAAGTGTGTGTGTTGGGGGGTGGCGAGTGCCTGCAGTCAGGGAGGAGGAGAACTCCTTTGGTCTAGATGGATCCCAACGGCCTTTTTCTGAAAAGCAGACAAAGAGAAGACGTTTCCAAACCAGACGTAGTCACATCCCAATCCGGTTAAACAACAAAATCTCCAGGGGTACCTGGAGGCTGCAGTGTGAGTGTATGATTGGGTCTGGGGGCGGGGGAGGGGTCTGGGAGACACATCAGTGAGCAGCAGTGGCCTTGAGGATCACTACAAAGGTGCCATTTGTCACTTTGCCATGTTCCACCTACATTGCTGGCTCTGTGGATGGTCCGTGACGTGAGTGGCAGGCGTTAGTTAGCTGAAGAAGAGACTTCATATTCCCTCCCATTTCACTCCCTCCCTCCGTTTGCTAAAACTTCTCTTTTTCCTGCTTTTCCTTCTTTCTCACGGTCCTCTTCACAGGCCAGTGCTCCAGCCTCCAGTCTGGTCACTGGGGCTGGGTCCTGGGGAGTGGAGCCCCCCCCCCTGCACCCCCCCCCCAGCTACATGCGTCCTCCTGCAGCTAGGGGGAGCCCTTCCCCCTCGCTGGACACGGGTCTGTAGCCGCAGCCCAGGCCCAGGCTCTGTGGGCCTCCTCCACCTCCTTTCCCCCTCTGAGTCTGAAACACAGGCTCTGCGGCCCCGAGAACTTGGATCTTTATACATGCTGCCTCTGCAAAGCTCTTAGTGGGTAAAGAGCCACTATCCTGGCTCCAGGAACAAAGAGTGGGCTGGGGGTCACTCAAGGTGGGCAGAGAGGGGAGAGCGAACCACCTCTGGAGAGAGACAGAGAGAGAGAGAGAGAGAGAGAGAGAATCTCAAGCAGGTTCCATACTCAGCGCGGAGCCCAATGAGGGCACAATCCCACAACCCTGGGATTATGACCTGAGCCAAAATCCAGAGTCAGGCATTCAACTGGCTGAGCCAGCCAGATGCCCCAGGCTCTAGGGTTCCAGAGCTTCCCATAGGTCTATCTCTGGTCTACTAAGAAAAACATAACACTGGATGATAAAGTGATAAACGAAGTGAGGAGAAGCCTGGGCCGTCTCTATGATATGCATAGCAGCACAGTGGGCTGATTCTAATCCACACCCCACCGGCCAGGGGTGCTGCAGATGAGCCGAGAAAAGTCCGCTCTTCTAAGATCTTTACTCCCATCGCTACATAGCCTGGAATTTATCTGACCCTGGGTCAATTCAGGGTTGGGACTTAATCCAGGTCATGTGTAACACCAACAGAGGTTTCAAACGTGCTCCCAGTAGGCCAGAGGTTCCACAGGGAATGACGCGAGGGTCGAGGAGGGGCCTGAGGGAGATCACAGGGAGGAGGGCCCTGGACTCCCCACCCAAACCTCAAACACTGGGCTCCTGAGGAAAATTGTATAACGGTGGTCTTAAAAACACATGCTTTTATTTTTTTTTTAATTTTTTTAATGTTTATTTATTTTTGAGACAGAGAGAGACAGAGCATGAATGGGGGAGGGGCAGAGAGAGAGGGAGACACAGAATCGGAAGCAGGCTCCAGGCTCTGAGCCATCAGCCCAGAGCCCGACGCGGGGCTCGAACTCGCGGACCGTGAGATCGTGACCTGAGTTGAAGTTGGACGCTCAACCGACTGAGCCACCCAGGTGCCCCAAAACACATGCTTTTAAAAACAGGTTTGAAAACCATCAGCCTAGAGAGTGACTTCTTGAGTATTTTGGTTTTGGAATAGATGTCTGGCATTGTGTATACGTCTGAGCCAACAATCATAGGCCAACTAATGCTACCAGGCCAAAGGATGCGTTAGGAACAGCACATCTCCTGTGCTTATGGACTCTCCCCAAGGTCACGGTTCGCGCGCCGAAATGTCTCTTACTCTGGTTCTTTGGTAAAATGAAAACACAGTTTTGTTTCTGGAGAACTGTATTCCATGCAGGAACCCTTACTTAAATTAACCTGTCTTGGGGACATAAACCCAAGAAGCGTAGTACATGAACTTACCCATATGCCTTCTTGCCCGGCAAGCACTGGCTCTTTGGCCATGCAGAAAAGACGCTGGTGGGGGAACAGGGCCGCACTCTTCAGCAACACCCCCCACCCCCAGAAGACATACGGCAGCCAAGAGACTCAGAGCCAGCCATGGATGGGGATTGTCACTTGAGGGGAAGGAGACCAGACATTAGTTGGGGACGTAGTGCCTTTTGAGTGACGGTCGCTGAGAATGACAGGATGGGAAAGAAGGGGGAAGCTGGGGAAGAGTGAGGATAGTTATGCCTCCTCCTGAGGGCCAGGGTCACAGCAAAACCGGTGGATCCTTCCTGCCCATGCGTCAGCCCCTCTGAGAAGGTGTAACCCCTGGGCAGGGGTGTGTGTGTGCGTGCATGTGCGCACAGGCGAGCAGATGAACACACTTGCAGAGCAGATATGGGGGCACCAGGCCAGCCCCGGCCCCTCTGCAGGTTCAGCCCCTCTGGCCAATCTTCACGTCTGCCCCCAGGGCACAGCAGACTGGGCAGGGGGCTCAGGGCTGTGGCACGGTCCGGTCCGGGGAGGGCACCCAGGGGGCAATCGATATGCCTGGGCCAGGGGACGGTTCTCTGGAGAAACCGAGTGAGGCTGAAGAGGAGAGTTTGGTTTGAGGATGCATTCCAGGCTGAGAAGGGACCGCGTGACCGGGAGGCTTTGAACCCAGGAGGGGAATGGCCTGCTAGCCAGAGACTTGGGCTGTGTCCTTCCTCAGACAGCCAGGGAAAGCCCTGGAAAAACACTTTAATGTGTGGTCGCCGTGTTGGGAGGAAGGGGAAAGACGCGGGTCGTGTGTGCAGAGCTGTGCGGTCAGGCCCTCCTCTCGGGACCTGGTCTCGGGGATTGATCAGGCCTATTAGACACGTTCGGTTTGTCTTCCACAGGAGGCAGGGAGGCTCTCAAAGTCACTTACATCCTTACCCATTTGCGTCTGAGTGTGGAACCACCGTAGCCTTGGAAAGCCCTCAGCTGTGGAAGAGTTGTGACCCGCAAGGTCTCCCTGGTGGGCCTGCCCTCTCTCCAGCTCGTGATGGCCCTTCTCGCCCCCCAGGCCTCTCTTCTTATCAGACAATCCTCTCTGCCCTCACGTGTCGCCAGGCGATACACTGCCCACCACAAACTGTGAGTCCAAAGCCTGTTTCTATTGTAGTTGTACTACCTACACTCTCACCCTAACGCCCCGTCAGACTTCATGGCTGAAGCACCACCTTCCTTCTGTTCTTTGAGGGCATCTGTCCATCGTGAGAGTCTTCAGAGAAAGAAATCCTTTAACGGCTGAGGAGCCTGGGGAAGAGGAGGGTTCTGGCAGATTGAGGTGGACAGACATTGCTCTGTTGAGCTCATTCTTCACGTTTGTCCAGCTAGTGACATTCTACAGAACCCCTGGGTGCTCAGTCCTGTGCCTGATCCACTGGGAGGGACACAGGGAACCAGGGGCGAGGGCCGTGTCCTCGGGCAGTGCAGTCTCCTTGGGGAGGCAGGAGCTGCAGATGGAAAGCAGCAAAGAACCAGACACGAACTGTGTCTCTGAAGCCGAATATGCCTGCCGGGTGCTTGGGCTGGGCTTGGGAAATCAGAGAAGGCTTCTTGGAGGAAGAAGAGGAGGAAGACAAATAATCAAGGCAACTTACACCTCTTTGGATGAGCTCAGCGTAAATCAAGCAGGCAGCAGAGATCAGCACATCAGCATCAAGGTCAATGAGGTTGTTGCAGGCCTGTGCAGAGAGAGGAAGCTGGGACGAAGCAGGTCTCCTTGGGCACAGGCGACTGCCTCCCGCTTCAAGGGACAAGGCGGCTGCCCATGGCAGTCACTGGGGCCACCTGATCTCTCTCCAACCAGCCCAGCACAGTGCCTGATATTTCACCACTGGAACTTGATATATGGGGGGAGATGGTAAATGTAGCTTTCCTGCTGGGCTCTAGGGAGTACCAGGGTTCCACTGAGTGATGCACGGGCTTCTAAGGAGGGCCCGTTTTATAATCGAGCTGCCACCCTAGAGCGTGTTGAACGTAGACCTCAGCTGCTTTTTTGAAATGCCAGAAAACTCTCTGTCTTTTGCCGCAGGAGGACCCTAGGGCTGAGGGATTAACTGTGAGGCTGCGAGCGCAGACAGTAAGAGGCATTCAAGGCCTCGGGTTCTTCCTGTGCTAAACAGGGGTGCTGGGGATGGTTATGTCCCACTGCATCAGGCTTGTCGTGAGGCTTAAATGAGCTGCTCTACAGAAGCACCAGCGCAGTGCTCAGGACATCACAGATTCCCGCCAGGGGCGAAGGGCTGGCCTGGCCCCAGGGCGGGTGCGCTCACCAGGATGATGTCATCCCTGGTCATGCTCTCCTGTAGCACCTGCTCGCGCACCATCTGCAGCATGCTGTAGGCCACCAGCACCTGGAAGTTCCTGCAGGGCTTCCCCGTCAGCAGAACCTGCAGGTGGCCGGTGAGTGTCAGCCTGGGCCCCGCAGCCGAAGACCGCAGCCGACCCGAGGATGGTGACCCACCCGCTGACCAGGCACCCGCCCAGGGTCAGCGGTTCCTGGGCCCCACTACTGACTCCCTCATTCGCTCAAGTGCTACCTCGGGGGTCCTGAAGCTACTGCGGGCTTGGAGAAAAAGGCTTCAGGGAATTCATTAGCTAGGGGGAAGGAAGAGGAGGAGAGAATGAGAGAGGGAAGGAGGGGAAGAGGAAGGGAGGGAGGGAGGGAGGGAGGGAGGGAGGGAGGGAGGAGAGGGTGAGGGAATGACCCAGTGACTGTAGCATTTGAGTGGAGCTTTGGCAAAGCAACGGTTGTTGAGAAGTCAACGATCCAGGGGTGTCAGCAGAGGTCTGGGGGTGCCCATGGACTTGGGCATGGAGACCAGCAGGCCGCGAGGGAGGGATAAGGCAGGTGGGAGTTGACTCGGGGGGCACTGAATGCCAGGCTGAGGACTGGGCTGGGCAGGGCAGAAAGTGGGTGGTGGGTCCGTTCCCAGCGAGCTTCATCTGCTGATGGCCCAAGGGCCTGGGGGCAGAGAACTGTACCTTTGACCTGCCCTTTGGCGGGGGGGCCCTCCTTCTCCAGGAGTGAGGGGCCAGTAGGGAAACAGCACTCAGATGGAGGGGAAGGCAGAGGAAGGGGCAGCTGGGGAAGCAGAGCAGAGGGCGGCCCACCTGGGCAGGTGGTGGGAAAGCAGGCCAGGCTCCCCCTGCCCCCAACACGGGCCAGAGGCCCCTCCTTTCACCCTGACTGCCCTCCAGGAGGTGCTTGTGGGCCTGGATGAACCGATGGACCAGCTGATGTCCTAGCCTCCTCCCACGAGGCGGGAGCAGGGTCGCTGGCCCAGTAAACCCCAAGCTGCCGAAGTCCAACCCGGGCCAGCAATAAAGGGGAGGCGAGGGAAAGGGCTGCCCGCTGCATGCTGGAGGGGTGGGGCCTAGCCCTTCGGTCCAAGGAGGCCTCACCTCCCACAGCCTCCAGACATCTTCGAAGGACTTGAAGGCACGCTGGAAGCAGAAGCAGAACCAGGGGCAGAGGGACCGCACGGTCCCGGCACCCTTCCCTCCTGTGCAGAAGAAACAGGGGCGTCAGCCCAGAGGCCGTGGTCGGAGAACACAGGGACAGGTCACGTGACAGAGCAAAGGCACACAGAGGGCAAAACGACAGCACGCCAACACGCTGGGAAAATACGAAGTGCCTGGCCCTCACTGTTCCAACCGCCGTTGGAGACTGTTTGGGGTGAATTTTCAACTGTCCGGATGCCAACGCCATCCAGGTGAACCGTGCTCCCAGGGCCTGGAGGGAAGACCAAATGACCTGCTCCTGCCCACCATGAGTGGGCCCGGCTGCCTGGGGCTGGGTCCTGGTGCCCCCTCATGCCTGCCCTGGTGGCGGCGGGGGGGGGGGGGGGCGATGTACTGTTGCAGGAGGCGGAGGGTCCACTCACTTAGGTGCTCAGCAAACACGGGGTCCAAGAAGTCGATCAGGTCGTTGAGCATGTCTAGGTTCTTGCCCACTCCGATGTTGATGACACAGCTGTGCTCCTGAGAAAGATGGGTGGGAGGAAGGGAAACGGCACCTCTCTCTGTGTGGGGGCACCGGAAGAGCCAGCCCTGCTTCACAGCATCTTGGTTCTGGAGGCCCCGCGCGGGGCTGGCTCCAGGCTGGGCTCATGCCTCTGGATGAGCCTGGATGCCTGGGTCTGGGCGTGTCTACGTGATCTGTGTCTGTAGGGGTGTTTGCACATGTGGATGCACCTGTGTGTGTGTGGTGGGGATGCAGGGATGTTCCAGATGTGGCTCACGTGCAACGCATCCAGTTCTGCCTCTACACACATGCTGTGGGTCAGAACCAATTGGGACAAAGAAAGAGCAGTGAGCACTTTGCTGCAGGGATGGAGAGAGGGGTGAGGGTAGATGCTGAACAAACAGCCTCTCACAGATCATAAGGAAAGGTTTTCCAGGGAGGATGTTCCAGGGAGCAGCAACTTTAAAAGCCCTCAACGTGGTCATTGTGGGGGTACATCTGGGGAGTACCGAGTCTCCTGCTGTGCCTGAAGTGCAGGGCGTGTGAAGGGGGCAGCGAGAGACAAGGCCAAAGATCGTCCTTGACTGCCTGGCCAAGGTTATTGGACTTTATTCTGGAGGCGATGGGGAGCCATGGAGGATCTGCGGGAGCAGAGCCATGTTTGGGGAGGGAAATGCCAGGAGAGGAAGCCTTCACCGGGACTGGCCAGTTACACTCTTTCAAGGTTTGGGGAGAGCTGGCCCCAGAGCACCTTTCTAGCCCTCTCCTCAACTCCAATGCCTACGACACACACAGCACTGTCCCCCCAAACCTCACTGGTGTTAGTGTTGCCTGTCCAGGCTCCTCTGGGACCCCGAGGGCTGTTTCAGGGCTGAAGGAAACGGCCGGGCTGCCACTGCCTGCCTGACCTGGTTATTTGGGCAGTGGTAGGGAGGTTGTCCCTGAACTCAGGCCCAGCCCTCACCGTTTTCTGCAGGAAGAACTGGAAAAGCCAGAAGGTCTCATGGTCATGTTCCACCATCAGCTGGAAAAGCATCACCATCTCGTGGAAACCCTGTTGATACTCTGGGGTGGAGGGGGAGGGCAGTGAGGAGGGGCTGGGTGGGGGCAGGGAAGGGATTCCAGGAAGGAACTGAGAAAAGGGGGCTGCGGGGAGGCCCAGCCCCGTGGCCCACCTGCCTGGGTATTACAGACATAACTCAGGAGCAGGATTTTCTCCAGTCTCTTCTTGTCGATAAGGACGTTGCCTAGGTGGTCTTTGTCGTGGAGTTTCTGAATGTCATATGCTAGGTTGCGGAAAAGAGACAGGTAGGGGGCACCAGATCGCCTCCAGCAGGGGGGCCATGAATGAGTTCATTCCCCCAGAGGCTAAGACCCGAGGCACCCTGGGGAGGGGGCTGTGAAAAGTACATCTGCCCATGAGGCTCTACCCCTCGCCACACCCTGAGCTGTTTGGCCGCGTCCCCACCTCCAAATCTTTGACGAAGCTGTACCCTCTGCCAGGAATGTCCCCCCAGCCCACCCCACCGGTTCTGTCCAACTGAAACCCAGCCAGTTCAGGGCCCAAAGGGGAGAGATGAAGGCGAAGTGGCAGGAATAGGAATCACCCCGGGGGGGAAAATGGTGCTGGGCATCTAGGGGCCCCCAGCAGAGATGGGGGATGGGCTAACCGAGGTTTAGCCAGCAAAAGTCCCTGTGGAGGCAGCTCCCAGGAGCCAGGGGACCCATCGGCCCCTGGACACGACTGAGGAGGGGGCAGGCATGGCTTCAGGCCCTCCCCTCCACCCCGCCCTGCCCACCCAACTCCGCTCACCAATCTTCTTCCGAGTCTCCATAAAGTCCCGGTGCAGGTTTTCCAGAAGGGCCTGAATCTTTTCGTACATCTCGCATAAGGCCTCGTAGTTCTTCCTGTGAAGACAGAACTGAGGCCGAAAGAGGCAGCCTCCCCCTCCTGGCAAATCAAGGGAACTCTGCGGAGCCCTCTCCAGGAGGCTGCCCCCTCTCCCTGTGATGCCCCCTCTCGTCCCCACCGGTGCCAGCCCTAACCACACTCTAACGTGCTCCTGGAGGGCAGCATGGAGGCAGGTTCAATCTTGTGGCTCTCGGGTCCCATGGCTGCTCCTGAATCCTGGCTCCACAAATTAATAACTGGGTGTTTGCAACTAGGGTCGGGCCTTGTGGACATCACTATGCCTAAGCCTCAGTTTCCTCCTCTGTAGAATGGGGAGGATACTGGCACTTCCGCCTTAGAATAGAATGTGCTTAGGGCACGTAGGAGGCTGAACGGCGGCCCTCCAAAAGATACGTCTACGCCTTAGCCTCCGAAACTTGTGCTTGCGAACTTATTTTTAAAAGGGCCTTTGCAGATGTAATTAAGGATCTCGAGATGAGATCAATCTAGATTATCCAGGTAGACCCTAAATCCAATGACGAGCGTCCTTCCAAGGACACACAGAAACACACAAAGGAGAGACAGAGAGAAGGCGAGTAGGCCATGCGACCATGGAGGCAGAGACTGGAAGAACACCCAGAGCCAGCAGGCGGAGGCATGGGAGGGTTGTCCCCTGGAGACATCAGGGAACGTGGCCGTGCTGGCACCTTGCTTTTGGGCCTCCGACCTCTGGAACCGAGAAAATACGTTTCTGCTGTTGCAAAGCCCCCGGTTTGTGGTGCCTTGTTTCAGCAGCCTCATGAAACTAATACGGGCCTTGTCAGGGCTCTCAGGAATAGAGCATTCCAGGCGGACCCTCAGTTCCCCTACGGCCCTGGATCATTCTCCACTGGCCTCTTGTGCGTGAATCTTCAGCTCAGAGAGGCGCACAGGCTCTAGGGAAGGATGGGAAGGGATGGTGGCGGGCCAGAGGAGTTGCTGGAATGAAGCCCATGCAGGGCAGTGTGTGGGCTGCTATATGGAGCTGGGTGGGAATGTGCTGGCACCTCCCGTGTTCAGGCCCCGGGTCGGGACCACGTGGGGGTTTTGTCTCTCAGGATAAGAAATCCATCGGAGGGAAGAAGACTGAACTTGCCAGGCAGGGGTGGGCACTCCATCCCACCTGCACTGCCATCCACCCTCCCCTGAGAGGATCTGGAATGTTCTACCTCCTTGCGCTGTCCACCGTGAGCCGCTCATCCTGGGAACTCTGCCATGAGTAGTAGCCCGTGAGGAACTTCCAGGCTTCTGTCCTCACGAAGGGGTGCAGACCCTGAGGTGTGGGTGAGAGGTGAGAGGTCACAGGCCCTTGGGGTGCCTGCTGAAAGGGCCTCTCCAAACACCTGCCTGCCCTCTTGCCCACCCATGCCCCCCAGTGCCAGGGCAAGGCCTTGGGGATTGTACCCTTTCCAGGATGTTAACACAAATGGAGTCTCGTGATTTGGCCAACAGACCGTTCTCATCAAAGAAGGCATCCCATTCTGTCTTGTCAATGGGTGGTTTTCTCTTCACCTGGCAAGGACAATCACTTCAGCCTTCGTTAAGAAGCTTTGGCTTTTCTTTTAAGTGTGCTCTTTTTCCTTTCTGTTAATGTTTTATTTATTTCTGAGAGCGTGTAAGCAGGGAAGGGGCAAAGAGAGGGGGACAGAGGATCTGAAGCGGGCTCTGTACTAACAGCAGCGAGCCCAAGGTGGGGCTCAAACTCACGAACCATGAGATCATGACCCGAGCCGAAGTCGGATGCTCAAACAACTGAGCCAGCCAAGTGCCCCTAAGTGTGCTTTTTTCAATGTTATACTCTGGAGTTTGCAATATGAGTCAAGTTCCCAGTCTCTGACTCACTTCTGGAAATCCATCCTGAAGAAATTACTGCAAAGTTATACAAAAATGCTGAAAGCACGATAATTTTCATTGCACATTACTTACCAAAATGAAAAACGCACGTGCTCTAAACATTATGCAATAAGGGAATAGTTAAATAAACTATAGTTTATATACTCAGTGGAATATTGTGAGGCATAAAAAAATGATGCTGACAGGGAATGAATAATAATCTGGAAAAATTTAAATGTTAACAGAAAAAAGCAAAATACAAAATTACACATTCCGTATCTCTCCTCTATCTTCTCTATGTGCTATCCTCCTTGTATACCTATGTCATATATCATAAAAACTACACCTCATATACTCTAATATAGAGTGAATTAACATGATTAAGATTCTGGCAGAAAAAAAACTGAAAAGAAAGCCCCCACCAATACCAAAAATCCCCACTAAAAGCAAGAGTGATTGTCTTCGAGAAATAGGATTCTACATAATTTTTTCCTTTTTCTTGTATTTTTGAACTTTTCTGCAATAATGTCTACTGCTTTGATAATGGAAAAATATAAAATAAGCACAAATTAAACACACCCATGGGCTCCATTTTGCCTTTCTTGGAAGAGTAAAACAATTCATCATAAGGAGTGGTTTCTGGTTTACATAAGAGATGTGCGTGTGTGTGTGTGTGTGTGTGCGCGCGTGTGTGCATGTGTGTGTGTGTGTGCACGCACGTGTGTGTGTGTGTGTGTGTGTGTGTGATACGGGGGGAAAAGAGTGTGCTGCATGCAAAGTAATTAAAAATGCTCATGAGACAGTAACCAGGAGGTAAGAGCTCCTCCTTTGGAGGAGCTCCTATTGGAGAGAAGCGTGTCTTGAAATGCCACACTGCAGACATGAAGACATGCTAATGGACAGAGCTTGGCAGGTGACTAGACTTGCCTGATATATACACTCCCAACTTCCTGAGTACACCTGAATATGCACATGTGTGACTCAAATTCAAATTTGCATATGAGTCACCTGAGGATCTTCATAATACGCAGATTCTGACTCAGAAGGTCGGGTGTTGGGGCCCAGGGTGATGCATTTCTAACAAGCCCCCGGGGAGATTTCTTTTTTTTTTTAATTTTTTTTTAACATTTATTTATTTTTGAGACAGAGACAGAGCATGAACGGGGGAGGGTCAGAGAGAGGGAGACACAGAATCAGAAACAGGCTCCAGGCTCCGAGCTGTCAGCACAGAGCCCAACGCGGGGCTCGAACTCATGGACCGCGAGATCATGACCTGAGCCAAAGTCGGAAGCTTGAGCCAAAGTTGGAAGCTTAACCGACTGAGCCATGCAGGCGCCCCGCCCCCAGGAGATTTCTGATGCTACTGGTCCTCTGATCACGAGAGAGAGGCAAGCTATTAGAAATCCCTTTAGCACTGGAAATGAAACAATAAGAGCCCACAGGTCCAGATTTGGGATAATTTCTACCGACTCCACATTCGATAGGGATGGATTGAGCACCTTTTTAACTCAAACATGCTCTGTCTTCTGAACCAAAATAGGACATGTGGGCCCAAGAAGATATCAGAAAAATCCCACCCTCATTGGAGATGGCCTAACCTTGGGGAGCGGGGTCTGTCCTGATGTCATGTCCCAAGTGCACAGACACTGTTGTCTGGGCAGACCAAACCCAGGGTTCCATCCCTCCAACTGCCATCATGTTCTCCAAACCTGTACTCAGACTGCAACACTCAGCATGAACTGTGGCAGGAAGCAGGAGGGAATAGGCAAAGTTGGGCTGTGTCCTGGGATCCTTAATTATAAAAAGGAATGCATGGACTTTAGCAATGCATTTCCATATAAATCTTAGTCAACTTGTCAATTTCTACAGTAAAGACAGCTATGATTTTGATGGGGATTGCGCTGAATTTAAAGGTCAATTTGGGGAGCAATGATAATAATATTGAGCTTTCTGATCCATGAACATGGTATATTTCTTCGTCTATTAAGATCTTCTTTATTTATTTTATTTTTTTTTAAATTTTTTTTTTCAACGTTTATTTATTTTTGGGACAGAGAGAGACAGAGCATGAACGGGCGAGGGGCAGAGAGAGAGGGAGACACAGAATCGGAAACAGGCTCCAGGCTCTGAGCCATCAGCCCAGAGCCCGACGTGGGGCTCGAACTCACGGACCACGAGATCGTGACCTGGCTGAAGTCGGACGCTTAACCGACTGCGCCACCCAGGCGCCCCTATTAAGATCTTCTTTAATGTCTCTAAGCATTGTTTCGTAATTTTTGGTATATAGGTTATTCATATATTTTGTCAGATTTATCCCTAACTATTTTGGTTTGGGGGGGATGTTATTTTAAAAGTTGGTGTTTTTAAACTTCCCAACTATTCATTGCTATATATAGAAATACAATGGATTTTTGCATATTGATCTTGTATTCTGCCCCCTTATTAGTCCTAGTGGCTTTTGTGGGATTCCATGGGATTTATTACAGAGGTCAACAATCAGTAAACTACAACCCATGGACCAAATCTGGCCTGCAACCTATTTTGTTTTTTTTTTTTAAATAAAGCTTTATTGGCACACAGTCATGCCCATTCATTCATGTATTGTCTGTGGCTGCTTTACGCTAAAATAGCAGAGTTAAGTAGTTGTGACAGAAACATTTGATACACAAAGACTAACATACTTACTATCTAGACCGCTGCAGAAAAAGTTTACCAGCCCTGATATAGACAAATTTCTTCTCTTATAATTTCGTTGATTTTGGTACCAGGGTAATGTTGGGTTCATAGACTGAGCAGGGATGTATTCTCACTTAAAAACTTTTTAGAATAGTTTGGATAGAATTGATATTATTTCTTTCTTCAATATTTGGTATAACTTACCCATGAAGCCATCTAGGCCTAGGGTATTTTTGTGTAGGAAGATTTTTAACTATAAATTTAATTTTTTTATTAGATTGAAGGATAGAGTCAGAAGAGTTTGTTTTATTTTTTACTTAAAAAATTAGAGATTTATAGGAACAAGGCATTTCCCTTCTAATCCCCTTTAAAAATAAAAGTAAATAATACAGGAAACAACAAGGAATTAAGAAAAGCATAAACGTAAAAAATGATACAAACCCAAAGAAATCAATTATGAAAATAAATGCATTAAATTCTCTGGTTAGTTGTAAACATCTACGAAGCATTGATGAGGTGCCAGGCACTGTTCTAAGCACTTTATATTTATCATCACTTAATCTTTGCAACCACCCGTGAGGTAGGTGTGGTTATTACACTGTTTTACAGATCAGGGAATTGAGGCTGGAGGAGGGTTGGTTAGTATATCTGAAGTCATACAGTAAATATTAGGGCTGAGATTTGAACCCAGAGCTGTTTGGTGCAAGAATCAGGGAGTTTAACCCCAATCCCATGCTACCAGGGAGAGTAAAAAGCAAGGATTTTCCATTTGAATGGAAAATACATACCTGATACCTGATACAAGCTGTTAACAAAAGGCATACCTTAAAATCTAATGTCATAGAAAGATTATAAATGATGAACAAAGATATGAAAAAAGGGTCAAATGCGATGAAAGGGTGGCAAAGTAAGTAATGTGCACAGAAACCATAATAAGAGGTATGGCATCAGCACAATAAGGCAGAGATAATTAGAAATGTCACAAGAAGGTGTTTGCCGAGTGCTCAGTGAATTTATGTTACTAAACCTCTACCTGCAACAATTGGCCATCCTCCTACTTTGCCATGGCTGAATTTGCTTACAAAAAGCCACTGACTGGGCGGCTCAGTCAGGTGAGTGTCCAACTCTTGATTTTGGCTCAGGCCATGATCCTAGGGTTGTGGGATTGAGCCCTGCATAGGTCTCCATGCTGAGCACGGAGCCTGCTTAAGATTCTCTCTCTCTCTCTCTCTCTCTCTCTCTAGCCCCTCTCCCCCGCCCTCACTCTCTCATTAAAAAAAGAAAAAAGAAAAGAAAAAGTCACTGACTTCTCCTTCCAGGAAGCTCAATTTCTCTATGTCCACCACTTCTGTGGGCAAAACTTAAACAAACTACAGGCCAACCACAAGAACATCTAAGACATTTGCTAGCAAGCCAAGGACAACCACAAGAAGCTTGTTGACCTGCAGAGGCCTAAAGGGAAAATTTCCACACAGAGGGCCCCTCCCTCTCTTCTCCAGTATATTCACACCACCTGTCTATGCCGGAAATCAGAGACCAGAATCTGTATCTGGGGTCCTTCGAAGTATTAGAGACTGTCAACTCAATAATCTCTCAAATCCGTCTTCCTGCTCCCACATTCGCCCATTCCCGGCTCCACTTACCAGTAACGCCCTGCACCACCATCTGGGTACAATTACCTGGTGATCCAGGAGGGGAGATACATAGGCCATGAGGTGCTGGATACCCTTTAGCTCTGCAGTAGCTTTTTTTCCTGGTCTCTTAGGAGGAGGACTGCTAGACGGAGCCGTTGTGAAAATCTCCCACCTCCATGGTGTGCTTAAGTAGGTTAAAACTCCCCACCAGCAAACCTGGGGACACCTTGGCCACGTTTCCTCTAGAGAGGGGGGCCGGAAGTAGGAGTCCTAAGTGGCTCAGTTTCTCTAACATCCTCCTCCTGCCGGAGGCCCGGGCTGTAGGCATACATCTCCCCACCCTCCTTCTATTCTGCTTCATTGGGTTGAAGATTTTCTCTAGCATTCTTACAAAATAGGAAAGCTACTGGAGGGTAAAGCAAACTTTCCAGGAGGGTTCCTGATGCCATGTTGCTCTGAAAACTCATAGGGACAGAGCCCCCAGTAGGCCTCGGAAGGGTCACAGGCTACTTATGGTTCCCAGCCGCTTCCACTCCAGTTCCCTTGAGGGACAAGACACGCTCTCACCAGTAAGAGTGGCTCATCATGTCAGTGATTCTCACCCAGAGGAGAGCAGGGTGGCCCAAGGAGGGAAGGAATGTTAAAATTGGGGTGGGGGGAAGCATATATGCAACTTGAAAGTTACCTGGGTGATTATTAGCAACCCAGGTGTGGGGGTGTATCATCCATATAGCAGAGCGATTAAATGAACGGTTTAAAATAGTGGTTCTCAAAGTTAGCTCCGGATCATACTCCCCCGGAGTGCTTGTCAAAACACAGATCATTGGCCCTCACCTCCCGAGTTTTTGGTTCAGGTCACCTGGGGATCAAGAGTCTTCATTTCTTACAAGTTCCCCATTGATGCTGATGCTGCAGTTCTGGGCACCACATTTGGAGAGTCACCGATGTAGAATGCCACCTCTGCCACTTAACAGTGTGACTTTACACAACAGTGTGACTTTAGGCAAGTTGCTTAGTCTCTGTGCTGCAACTTTTTCATAAAATGAAGACAATAGCATCCTATACCTCATATATGGTTATGGTGAGAATAAGGGACTCTAAGTAAAGCATTTAGAACAGCCATTGTACATAATAAAGGCTATGTGACAGTTTGTTATTTTATTATTATCATCACTCTCTACATTCAGAGAAATGAATAGAGATATAAAGAAAATCCAAATCAAGACCTGGTAGTAATCTGCAATAAAGCAATAACATTTAAAACTCAGGGAGAGACCGATATTACCCTATGTGTTAGCTAACTAGAATTTAAAACAAAAACTTGGAACAAAAAAAGGAATATAAAAAAATAAAATACAACTCAGGGAGAAAGGTGCCCATTTTGCAGTTCTGCTTTTTTTAATGTGTCATTTTCTTAATCCGTATGATTAATGAAACTCGAGATTGGTTAAGGTCATTATAATCAGTTATTATGATTTTAAAAAATACACTGTGTGGAAAATTTTTATGACTGAGGCTGCCTGTTAATGAATAGATACATTTTATTAAGTGGACTTGAAACCACCTACTAACAGAAGCATTACTGCCACCTGGTGGCAGCATACCAAAATTGTTGGCAAAAGCGCCAAGGAAAATTTATCAGCATCTACAAGTTTGTACTTGCAAACCCAAAACTCATTAAAGTTAGAATATCACATACAGGGAAAGGTAACTGGCTTAGAGAGAAGGGTGAAAGGGAGAAAGACGACCTGTGTTTTTCAGTCCTGTGGTTAGTGCTGATGTGAGATCAAGGTACAGCCTACCCTGTTCAACCTTCCAGGCCAGCTCAGGGTTCTAGTCCTACCCACCCAGCAGGGGAAAGTGGCCCTAATGCAAACCAGAAGTTGGGGAGGGAGGGACCTGGAGTTGATGAAGAACACGCACCAGGATGAAGGAGGCTGACCACCTGGCAGAGAGGCTGTTTTCAGGAGAGAGGGTGGTCATGGCCCCTGTGGTCCGGCTTCAAAGCAGCTTTTGACCAGAGCTCACTTGGAGCCCTAACTGATGCAGGGGAAGGCGGTCTTCTTTTGGGGGGATGAGTTGCATTCCCAGAGGGAACTGGGCCCTTCCTTGACGCCTGAACAGAACCAGCCAGCATGTGTCACAAGGCCCCTGGAACCCTCATCACAGTGACCTTGGAACCTGGGAGCACTCAGCCTCAGAAGTAAGGCACATCCAGGAACTAAGATGACCAGTCAGCCCGAGAAATCACAGCACACACAGGATGTGTGGAGGTTGGGGTCACAGGACGCGCAGACCAATGTGCTGGGCAGGTCAGGGAAGGCTTCCTAGGAGAGGTGGGCCAGGAAGCCTTTCTCCCTGTCTCTGGCTGTCCCTCCTCTGGGTTCCCTTCCCTTGTTATCCCACAGATCAGTACCCAAACCCGGATAACACCCAGAATCTGAGCTTCAGGTTTCTTGCATGTCAATTCCAGAGATTCAGAATCAGCGGTCTGGGTGGGGGACCTGGCGTACTGTGTTTTGAAAAACTCCCTGGTGACTCAGAGTCAGAATTTGAATGGTAGCTTCTGGGGATAGAGACCGGTTTTTCCTATGGTTATATCCAGCGCACTTCAGACAGGGGCCTGCGCGACTGAATGAAGGATTTAATTGAATGGAAGAACGAATGGATCTCTCTTAGATCTCGTCTCCTTGTCCTCTCTGAAGGCATCGCAGAGGTTTCTGTTCCATGTCTTCTCTCCCTTCCAACCCTGGGTTCCTCAGGCCAGGGTCAATGTCGGATTTCCTTTGTGCTTTCCTCCCAGTCCAATCTCTGCTGCCTGGCACTTGGCAGGTTCTCTGTATTTGAATGAATCTGAGGAGTTGGCTCCTCTCGGCTCCAGCATCACTATTTCTCGACCTTAAGCATGGCTACCCGGGTCCAGGCCATTAAAGGCATCTGGCCCTAAAGCATCCATAGCCATTAGGAGGTAGCAGTAATTAGACCAACTAAATTGGAATCGGGAGCTGGGAGATGGAATTCGGACTCTGACCTTAAATTTGGATGTCCCTCCCCCCCTCCTGAGCCATGGGTCCCCCAGCCACGAAATCAGAACACAGTCAACCTCTGGCTCTCACATCCTTATTAGCATAATGAATCGGTAGCCACGCAGGAGTCTTCGAGTCGAGCGGACACAATTCGCTGTCTCATTTACGGTTACTGTTCTGCTAGCTTGTGGCACGGCGGGGGTCCTTTGAAATCAAACACCTTATTCTCTGCCTCCCTCCACCATGCCAGGCCAGCCCAGCAAAGCATTATAGCCTCTTCCCCTTAATCTGCTGCCCCCAGGTCTTCATGGAGGAGGAGGTGGGCGGCTTTGAGCAGGCAAGACGTGGAATGAGGGTGAGGCAGCCTCCCCCGGCCGGGCGCCTCCATTCTGACGCCTGCAAGAAGCTTCCAAAGCAAACGTCCAGAGCAGGAGGCATGGCGTGAGCATTACTCACCATTTGGGACCATCTATGCCTCTGCTGCTCCACATTAATGATGTCGACAACTGAGAAGCAACTGCCGTTTTCCCCGAAGCTTGGGATCTGGCAGGGGGTTGGAAAAGCTGTGCGCTAAATCCGACGTGGTTTCTAAAACGAACGTGATGGCCACAGATCATCTACTGAACTTCCCTTCACCTCTGGCTCCCCATCTGTAAATTGTAGGTAATAACCCTTGCCCAAATTAGCCCGGATAGTTTGGTCATATTACAAAAGCCTCAACAACCACGTGGAGGCTTAATATTCAAATGGAACTGCAGGACACTGAGCTGAAGCAGGAAGGGTTTTTGATCCCTTGGACACTCTTTGCTGATACTTACAAGGGATTTACAAGTGTCAATCTCTTTTCTCCAGGGCTGAACGGTTCCTTTCCGTGTCCATTTATTCACATAATCCCCCAAATTCTTTAGATTTCCCTGTATCGCTTTTTCTCTTATGCATTTCCCCCCCCTCCTTGATGGGAGCCCGGTTTTTCTGCTTTACATTTCTGTACTTGGGGGTTCTTCAGGGCACAAGAATCCCAGGCTTTTCAAATATTATTCTTGGTACTGGAGTATGGGCCAAGGACGGAGAGAGCTAGAATTTGCATTAAAGTAGTCCTGGGAGGGAGCAAACCTTGCAGCCCCTCTTTTCTCCAGAGGATCTGGTTGTCCACTGGCTGATGGGTGTAGCGGTGAGGCAGGAGGGTGGTGGTGAGGCTTGGAAGGTGCCGGGGGAAGACCCTCTCATCCTCAGAAGTGCAGGGCTCATGCAGTAAGAAAGCCCATGGGCTTTGGTGCCAGAAAACCCCAGGTTCAATTCCTGACCATGCCGCCCAACCAACCACGTGATCTTGGTCCCACCTAGGGAAAGCCATGAAGTCTTTCCACTTCCGCCTGGCCACTCAGGAGGGGGCTCTGGGCCTGGGACACTTCCTTACCAGGAGATAGGGAGTCCTCACAGCCTGTGCTGGATTTATCGCCTCCTGCGGGGACGCCTGCCTCCGTTCCAGATTCAACATGCGCGCTTCTGTTCTGCTTAAGTGTGTACGTCACATGGCGCCTGGCCAATCCCACTGCCGTATCTCTTCCCATCCGGGAGGGAATGGGGTCCTTTGTGGCATGAGAGGGGTGCGCGTAGATCAGAGCCCTGTGTCCGCTTGTGGGACGAGACCCGCTGGCCATGGCGGACCAACGCCCACTGCTGAAGTTGATCCTGATCTATCTCTTTATGTGAGCAAAGCCTTGTTCCCTCCAGCTCCTGTGTGAGTAGTGTCTTTCCTGGTGATGCTGACCCCTGCAAGCCATGAGTGGGTTGACATGTCGAGATGCTGCGCCTGGAGGCAGGCACTGCTGGGCTACTTGCTCTCCTCCATGCGGCAGGACTCCTCCCCCAAGGGTAGACACCATCTCTTACCCGTCTGAGTTGGGGGGAGGGCAGGGGAGGGGAGAGGTGTGATAATACCTCACGGAACTGAAGGGTAGGTGAAGCGATGTGCATGAAGAGCCTGGCCCGGGCCTGGAGCACAGGGCCACCCAGTGCATGGCAGTTTTTGTTAACCTCAGCATCACCATTTTCATTACTGATGCCCAGGACGTGTCCATACAAATCTCTGTGGACTAGACTTGAATCAAGTGCTGCCTGCTTCCGTGAGGCTTGTAGTAATATCAGTGTGAAGGTTCAAAGATCCCACGAGCCAGACAGTTTCTGTTTCTCTGCCTTTCTCCGGGAGCCCAAGGACCAGGATTACCATAAAAGTGGGTTGAGGCCAGTATTAGAAATTAAGTTCCCTTAAGCTCCTTAGGTCAGTGCAATACAACACAACTCAATGACATGCAGTGTGACAGTGTCCCTGCAACAACTACCCATTCGCCCCTTCAAAGGACACCTACCCATGACTGTCGAAGTCTGGGACACGCTAGTTCTTGGAATAAATCACACACATTTTGATTTTATTTCATTCCAAAGTGCCAGCGATCTTTTATGCTAAAGCGGTATTTTTCTCTTTGCCCCTCGTTGTGAGGAACCAGGATAAGTTTAGATTTCCCACAGCAGGTTTCCTGCCCTCGCCCCCATGGAGCACGGTATTTCTGACAATGCCGGAGACAGCTGCACATCACGTGTCACTAATATGAGGGAAGAGGGGAACGGGGAGCCGGGGACGCAGATGGCTGTCTTCCGAGCACTGTGGTAAGCTGGAATCCCCCAGAGAAATAGCCAGCCACCCCGAAGTCCCCTGAGCTTTTGGAGGGCTTAAGGGTTATCTGCTGCATGTTGGGTCATTTTAAAAAAAATGTTTAATGTTTATTTATGTCTGAGAGAGAGAGAGAGACAGCAAGCAGGGGAGGCACAGAGAGAGAGGGAGACACAGAATCCGAAGCAGGCTCCAGGCTCTGAGCTGTCAGCACGGAGCCCGATGCGGGGCTCGAACCCACGGACCGAGAGATCATGACCTGAGCTGAAGTCAGACGCTTAACTGACTGAGCCACCCAGGTGCCCCTGCATGTTGGGTCGTTTTCAAAGTCTTGGGGAGCCCTCACTGGCTCCCCAGTCAGTTGAAGATGACACCTCTATTACCTCCCATCCAGCTGTCATGCACACCGGAAATAACCCACAGGAGCAACTCTGGCCAGAAGCCACCATAGTCAGCCAAAGAGGGAAACTCAGCCCTGGGCAGTATGGCTGAGTCCCAGTGCACTCCCTCCTGCTCTGAAGGAGCCTTGCCCCCTAGGGGTCCTCACCCTCATTCTCCCTGACTCCTGACCTCCAGCCCAGTCTCCTGGGGCACCATCAAGTACTTAGCTCTGACTCTCGCCAAGCCACGGCTGAGTCTTTTATGCTGTCATGTCCACTGATCATTTGGCCCCCACAAGTCCCCTGTTGTCCGCAGACATCTAGACCACAGGGTGCTTGCTCTCTACCTCTGGGAAAGAATTTTACGAATGTCAGTGCTGGCCTTGACCGTCCTGTGAGGGCAACAGAAGCCCAGAGAGGTTAAGTTACTTGCTTGGGATCACCCAGCGAGAAGTGAGGGAGCCAGCCACCTCCTAGCTCTACCCAGCTTTGCCACTAACCGGGCCGTCTCTGTGTCACTTTGGCAGAAGTGGGCATCTCTGCGCCCCTTGCTGGCTCAGGGGACTTGTGATCCCACAACCCAGCGGGGAGGAGGCGGTTTGCCATGGCTCCTTCTTCCAGATTCTCAACTAGTCATTGAGCCCCAAAACAATGCGCCGTGATGGTCGGGGCCCGGAGTGCGGAAGTGTTACAATGTAGCTTACAAAGGTGATGGAAAGAGTGAGATGGAGAGGAAAAAGGACAAGAAATTCCAGCAAACTCCAGGGACTGCTAATGGAGAGAAATAATGTGGCTAATTACATCTCTGAAGGCCATCCGTTCCAAGATGAATTTTTAGTGCAAAAATAATGCATTTCCCCTGCTGCTTGAATCAGGGAGGGAAGGGACTAAGCGGTCTCCCAGTGCAGGCCAGAGCAGCTGTGCATGCCAGCGCCTCCCCCTTCACCCGTGTCTTTTCCCAGCGCCCTCATCCCTAGGGTGCCCATGACGCCACAGTGCAAGCCGGGTGCCCCTCACGTGCCCTAGGCTCCAGGAACACCAGTGTGGACAAAGGCCAGTAACTGTCCTCACAGCCTCAAAGCTCCGGGTTTCCCTCCTGCAGCCCCCAGTAGGGCTTCCCGAGGTATTCCTCTGCCCACTCCCCTTTCCCCCTCTCCCCACCAGCGAGTCATGGATCTTAGATCCAGGGGTGTAAAGCTCCCCATGTGAAATGAAACCCTTGCCTCTAACGTTCCAAACGCATCTGTTTGCTACATGTGGGTTTTGCAGGAAAGGAGCCCCATTCTCCCCTCTTTCTGGGGGTAATCTATAGATCAGAATGGAAAAGAGAAGCATGAGTTTTAGAGTCAACCAGACCTGGGTTCAGATCCCAGGCTTGAAACTGATTTGTGGTGTGACCCAGAGCAAGTGATTTACTTTTCCAGGCTCAGTTTCCTTACCTGTAAAATGGGATAACAATATCTGCTCGATAGTACTGCTGTGAAGGTTGAATAGTGTCTGTAAAGTGCCCAGCACAGTGTCTGGCGTTGTCCAAGCGGTGGTTCGCGTTGTTATTATTTGCCCCAGAGCACACCCAAGCTAACCTTGAACCTCGCCCCCCTCCCCTCTGCCCCTCGACACACACACCCAAGAAACTCTGTTCTGAGAACTCCCAGCCTCAGTCAGCTCCGCTTGCCTCCTGGGCAAGCCAGCAAGGACCACAGGGACAGCTGTGATCACTGAGGTTGCTGCTGACCCTTGACCTCAGCTGGGCTGTCTGGTCAAGGGCCCAGCTCACCCTCCAACTTGGAAAAGGCAGCAGGGCGGGAGCCAGCAGGAGGCTCCTCCAGGCAAAGCGGTGACCAAGATACTCCAGATCTCACAGCTACTCCACCCACACTGCCCTCAGGCACATATGTCTCTACAGGCAGCGACAGCGTCCATGGCCACGTGGTCAACCCTTTGTGGGTTCACACTCTCGGCCACTCATTCTCCTACGTGAAAGTTCCAAAATTATACGCAACACCCCTCATATCTGGGAGTACACCAGCACCCCTAAAATGCAGGATCACGGGCTTCAATATCCACTCTTCAACATATTCAGACCCACGGAAACACAAACAGCCCCACAAGATGTGCATACAAACACACACATATACTACAGCGTGTGTGCACTTACGTGCTTCCCCAAACACAGCACAAAACCTATCCAGAGCACCTCACTTCTATGCAAGACTGTCCCTCTGAAGTGCGTGCACAGAAACATGCCCCCGCCCCCGGGAGGGGGCCAGGGATGGCACCTTGGGCCCGCATCAGTATTGGCAGTGTTCACAGTGGTTCCCAACCCAGAGAAAGCCCAAGCTGAGGGGGCCAACGAAGGCAGGGAGGCTGGCCCTGGGGGACTCCCTTGGAGGTCAGAGTTCATGAGGGACAGGCAGAGCAGGAGGGCCCCAGGTGCCCGGAGTGACAGAAGGGGACACACTGAGCTGGGGTCTGAGGAAGTAAAGAAGGGTACTGAAGATCAGCACCAACACCCTCCAGTCCTGGGAGCAGAGAAGGTTCTGGATCCAGACTCATACGCCAACACCTGGCAGAAGGAGGCAGGCAATATTTCTTTCCCACCTCGTTCCCTGTTTGTTTCCGTTTCTGGAACTATACTATCCCCCAGACTCTAGGAGACTCTGGGAGATCCCCACATCTGGCCTGCTGAGTAGGTCTGTGAGTGTTCCAGAGACCAGATGCAGCCAGCTTATTACTGGGATTCTCAAAAGGAACAGGAGGAGCAGGACTCCCGTGGCCTCTGCCCTCTGTGTGGGGGACGTTCTCTGCAAGGCAGGATGTGAAGGGCAGATCTTACTTCCTCTGTGTCTCAAAGTCTTTCACTCACCCAGCTGGGGAGGGGCTGCACCTGCCTGGAGTAAGCCAGCATTCAGGGCACAGCATTCAGTTTGACCCTGACCCAAACTCACCAATCTGGTGTCGTCATAAGCACGCGACACCTGGAGGCAGAAGGTTCCAGGACGTTTCTCCTTCCCGTCCTGTCCCTACTCCTACCCCACTCTCCACCCCGCTCCAACGCCCATACTCTTCCTTCCTTCAGCCTTTCAGTCCAGAGTGGCCCTGCAAGCTTCTCTTTGAAGTCTTTGACCAAGCTGGGGACAGTGCTGTCATGGGAATTGTTCCTGCCCCTCATGGGCAGATCCCACAGACTCGGGATGCTGCTCTGCTGGCAAAGCATTTCTTTCCATGAGTGGGATTGTTGCAGAAAAACATTTGGCCAAGAACATGAAGCCAGCCAGTGTTATGGGGGCAATTTTCTGAGACGGAATCTGAGAAAGGCAATTTTATAACCTGAACCCACATTGACCCTGACCTTGGCCAAGACTGGTCTTGATCACAGAATCTTAAATCGAGGCCTAAAAAACATTTACCGAAACTCTACTTCACAGATAGAGAAATTAAGCTTCAGAGAGGGCAGTAACTTGCTCAAGGTCACACAGCAAAGCAAAGACAGACCTATTGCTAGAATCTAGTCTCTTGCCTCCTGGCATAGTATCTTTAGATCTCAGTAAAAGGTGATGTTTTAAAGCCAGGCTTTGAAGAAAAGAGGAGAAACTCCCAGATGAGAGGGGCTCTTTCGAAAGTTTAATGAAGGAGTCCTGGAAGCTGTTACTTTCTGGGGCATGGGCAACTTTTGTCCTCTCCTCGCTCTGTGGTTGGGCCAGGCGATGGCCAGAAAGGGGTGGCTTCTGCTCATCACCCTCACCCTGGTGGATGGGGATGCGGGGGCGGGGGCACAGGCCTGGGGTGGGCATTGCCTCCTCGGTTCCAGTCTTCTAGAGTAGCAGCAGCCGCTGCAGGGGCACGTGACGCCACTGCGCAGAGAGGCTGAGATAAGAAGGGGGATTGATCTTTCTGCTGCTTCAAAGAGAATACAAGCCATCCCTGTCATGGCTGTTGATCAAAGGCTCTGCAGAGGATGTTTTATGTGCCCTACCCTGCCCCCATCCCAGGCCTGTGGAGGCAGGGCCCCCAGTCCTTACGCTGAGGCCTTCCTCCAAGCCTCGCTGCAAACCAGAGAGACCCCCAACCTTCCAGCCTGGATCCCACAGCAGCCACCAGGAGCCAGGGGTTCAAATGCTCCGCCAGCCTTTTCTCCAGACAGCTCGGCCCAAGGTCAGATCCGTGGGAAGTAATACTATCCGCATTGCACAGATGAGAAATCGAGGCATAGAGAGGTTAAGTAACTTGTGCAGAGCCATGAGCTAGTTAACCGTTGGGAAACCCCCAGTCTTACAGAATTACGTCCTCAGAAAGTCCCCTGTCTGATGGCAGGAGTGGGCTCCTCCCTCTGGAGCTGCCAGTTCATCTAGCATGTGTAGATCCCAGAAAGACTGAAAATATTCTCTGTGAAAAAGGAAGGATGCTTCTAAAATATCTCATTTCAAACATCTGGAAAAATCCAAATTTTTAAATTTCACTTTGTCTCTCTGGTGGGACAGAGGCAGATTTTTCCCACCCTTTCCCATCCTCTGCATCCCACATCCCCCACAACACTACCCAACGCCATCTATCTGCAAATAGTGTTCTGCCTTCTGTATAAAAACCCTTAAATGTTTATTTATTAATACAGTGCAAATTCCAAATTCCTTAGCCTGGCATTCAAGGCTCTAAAAAACCCTTGAGAGGCCACATGGCCTAGAGGTTAAGAGTGCGGGCTCCTGGACCAAACCTCCCAGGCTAGCACCCCAGCTTCTCCACCTCCTAGATTTTGACTCATGGATTGTTTAGAAGTGTGTTGCTTCATTTCCAGTAATTGGAAGAGTTTCCAGATATCTTTCTGTTATTCATTTTGAATTTAATTCCATTACGGTCAGAGAACACATTTTGTTTGTATGACTTCAATCTTTAACCATCTGTTAAGGTTTCTTTTATTAACCAGAATATGGTCTATAGTGGATGATCCACGAGCAACTTGAAAAGGAGGTACATTCTGCTATTGTTGGTGGAGTGTTCTATAAATGTCAATTAGTTCGAGTTGACTGAGAGTGCTGTTCAGGTCTTCTATATCCTTGCTGATTTTCTCTCTATTTTCTACCAGTTGTTGAGCAATGAGTCCCTAAGCAAAACTGGATTTGTCCATTTCTCCTTTTAGTTGAATCGGTTTTTTGCTTTGTGTATTTTGAAGGTCTGTTGTTTGGGGCATACATATTTTGGATTGTTACGTCTTCCGAATGAATTGATCTTTTTATCATTATGGAATATTCCTCTTTATCTCTAAGTTTTCTTCTTCGGGAGTCTGCTTTGTCTGATATTAAGATAGTCATTCCAGCTTTTTTAAAGAAAATTAATGTTCCATGCTATATTTCTTTCATCCTTTTGCTTTTAACCTATCTATGTCATTATATTTAAAGTGAGTTTCTTACAGACAGTATATAGTAGGTCTTGCTTTTTAAAAATCTAATCTGACAATCTCTGTCTTTTAATTGGTATGTTCAAACCATTTACATGTGATATATTTATTGATAAGGTTGGATTTAGGTGTCCCATTTTATTATTTGGTTTTGGTTTGTCCTCTCTATTTTTCATTCCCTGGTTTCCCTTTTTCTGCTTCCTCTTGAATTATTTGAATATTGTCTTAGTGTTCCATTTTTATTTTTCTGTTGGCTTTTTGACTATATCTTTTTGTTTATGTGGTTGTTCTAGGGATTATGATACATGTACCTAATTCAGCATCGTGATCTATTTAGGGTTAATATTTTACCGCTTCATGTGGTATATATGACTCCTGCACCCATGTAGGCTCCCCTCCTCCCATCACTGTAGCTGCTGTATGCAGGAAAATAGTCTATTATATTTACCCAACTATTTTCATTTTTATTTCTATTTTTAATTTATTTTTATTAAAATTTTTTTTGACATTTATTCATTTTTGAGAGACAGAGAAAGACAGAGCACAAGTGGGGGTGGGGCAGAGAGAGAGAGACACACAGAATCTGAAGCAGGCTCCAGGCTCCGAGCTGTCAGCACAGAGCCCGATGTGGGGCTTGAACTGATGAACTGTGAGATCATGACCTGAGCTGAAGTTGGACACTTAACTGCCTGAGCCACCCAGGTGCCTCTTTTTTCTCTTCTTTTATTCTAAAGTCCCAAGTTTCTTTCCGGTAGCACTTATCTTTTTCTTTTCTTTTCTAAGTTTTTATTTATTTAAATAATCTCTACACCCAATGTGGGGCTCAAACTCATGACCCCGAGACCAAGATTTGCACACTTTTCCAATTGAGCCAGTCAGGCACCCCACTTATTTTTTTTTTTAATTTTTTTCTTATGTTTTATATTTGAGAGAGAGACAGAGAGCGAGTAGGGGAGGGGCAGAGAGACAGAGACAAAATCTGAAGCAGGCTCCAGGCTCTCCAGGCTCTGAGCTGTCAGCACAGAGCCCAACATGGGGCTCAAACTCACAAACTGTGAGATTGTGACCTGAGCCGAAGTCAGACACTTAACCGATTGAGCCACCCAGGCACCCCAACCCCACTTCTCTTCTTCATGAATTTCTTCTAACATTTCTTTTAGAGCTGAAATGCTGTCAATGAATTACCTTAGTTTTCCTTCCTCTGATAATATCTGTTTTGGGGAAGGAGCTTAAAAAAAGATATTTTCACTGGATATAGAATTCTAGGTTGACATTTTTTTCCCTTCAGCACTTTAGAGATACTGTTCCACTGTCCTCTGGCCTCCATGGTTTCTCATATGAAATCTGTAGTCTTCTTAATTGTTGTTCCCTTGTATATAATGTATGACTTTCCTCTGCTTGTTTTCAAAAAAATTTTTTTCTTTATCCTTGATTTTCATTAGTTTGATTAAGATGTATTTGGGTCAGGGGCACTTGGGTGGCTCAGCTGGTTGGGCGTCCGACTTCAGCCCAGGTCATGATCTCACAGTCTGTGAGTTCGAGCCCTGTGTCGGGCTCTGTGCTGACAGCTCAGAGCTTGGAGCCTCCTCCGGATTCTGTGTCTCCCTCTCTCTCTCTGCCCCTCCCCTGCTCATGCTCTGTCTCTCTCTGTCTCAAAAAGAAAAAAAACAGATGTATTTGGGTCAGGTTTTCTTTGAATTTATCCTTTTGGGGGGGTTTACTGAGAGTCCTGAATCTACAAATTTATGTCTTTTCACCAAATTTGGAAGGTTTTCAGCCATGGTTTCTTCAATTTTTTTTTCTACACCGAGTTTTTTTTCATTTCTACCTGAAACTCCAATGACATGAATGTTAGACTTTCTAATGTTGTCCCATAAGTCCCTCAAACTATATTCATTATTTTTCCAATTTTTTTAGCCTCTGCTGTTCAGATTCAATAATTTCTATGAATCTATTTTCAAGCTCACTGACTCTTCCCTCTGTTATCTCCATTCTGCTATTGAGCCTATAGAGTGAATTTTTTATATCAGTTATTGAATTTTTATGTCATAAAATTTAATTATATAAAATAAGTTACAAGATTTCCCCTTGGTTCTTTTTGGTAGTTTTTATTTTGTTCCTGACAGTTTCCATCTTTCCATTCATTTCAAGATCATTCTTCCTTACTTCGTGGATTATAGTTATAATAGCTACTTTAAAGTCTGTCTGTGATAATGCCATCATCTGGTCATCTTGAGGCCAGCATTTATTAATTGTCTCTTCCTTTGAGAGTAATTATGATCTTCCTGGTTCTTTGTTTGTAATTTAGGGCATTTGAATATTATTCAGCCTCATTTTTTTTTCAGACCACAAGTCCTCACCTGCCTTTTGCTTTGAGTTAATTCTACACATTCATAGCTCAAGGGTGGGTGTAGGACTTCATACATATATTCCCCAGCTCTCCATAAGTGCCTTCATACTCCCTGACTCCCACCTCCTGGTCTCTAGGCTAGAATCTGGGATTTGGGCCTCTCCATACTGTCATACATTTCCTTTGACTGCATCCACCTTCAGGGTGAAGCAGTAAGATAAAAGAGAAAAAAAGGGAACAGAACTTCCCTACACTCCCCACAGAGGCCCTGTTTCTCAGTTTTTCCAGTCAGAAAGAATGATTTGTTCTCAGAATTTTAGGTTTTGCACCCCAAACATTGCCAGAGTATAGCTTCAAGATTGGGGCTTTCCTTGGGGCACACCCTGGAGAGTAAAAGAGAAGCAACTGAGATTATTCTCTCCACCCCACTCTCTATCCCGCGGGTCCCTGTCCCCATTCCTCTGGCTGGAAAGAGAAGGGTTCTCTTTGAGCTTTTTCTGTTTGTGCCCACTGCACAGATCTGGGATTTAGGCCCTCTAGAGTCCAATCTGGGAGGTATGGGAGGGAAGAAACTCAGGAATCACATTGCCATATTGCTCAATCTTTAGTGTTTATTTATTCCCCCAATCTACCTGCTTTTGTTTTTCAGAGTCCATTGACAGTGCTGTATGTATCTATTGCAGGGTTTTTGTTTGCACTCAGTGGGAGAGAGAGGGTAAAGTGTGGTTACTCTGTCTTAGCAGTAACCAGAGGCCTGTAGACAAGTCATCTTAAGGGATAATTTGACTAATTTTGTCAACAATATGGCAATATTTAAGAGAAATTCAAAGTCAGTATATTTGTAAATTTAATTTACTAGAGTTACAACAGTTTTTCAAGTACATGATGCAAAGGTTTTGCTTGTGTAATTAGACATTTAAGTTACTTAGGAAAGTTAAATATATGAAATGTCCAAATGTAGTTGGAATTGTTTAAGCAAATTTAATTAAGTTGTAAATGGCACTGGCTGTTTAAGGGAGTTAGTGTTTCAACTTGAGTTAATCAAACCTTAATTGAAGAAAAAGTGAAGGTCTTGTTCTTATTTTATTACATTTATAAATAGAACAATAAGATTGGTAAGTGGAACTTAATCCTTAAGAAAAGCTCCGTTTTTAAATGTGTGTCCTTACTAAATTGAATATTAATTTTAAAAATGTGACTATAGATAGTATTTTATATACTCCCCATCTACCCCCCCCACCCCCGCAACATGCACACCAAGAAAAGCTTCACTGATGGGGGCTCACCTCCTCCAGAGACAACTGTGTCACTCTCAGGCAACTCCCGCTGTTGGAACAATGTCCGTCTTTCTACCTGAAATCCGTGGGCAGCATAGACAGTACAAGCCTTTGAAGACAGACTGGTGAGTTAATTTACTCCTCTGGGACTCAGTTTCCTTATCTGCAAAATGAGAATGAAAAAGAACCTCCTTCAAAGGTTTGTTTTGGAGGTGAAGTAAGATGACGTAGGCAAAGTACATGTGTATCTGTATGTGAAGTGCTCTGCACAGAAAGCTCCAGAAGTCATTCTTGATGATGCAGACAGTTGTCTGAGGTACCAGGGGGTGGTTAAAAGATGCAGAGCTTTGGCCTCAGGAAGTCCTGTGTTCAGATCCCAGCTCTGCCTATCCTCCTGGTTGGTTTGGAAAAGCTGCCCAGACTCTCCAAGCCTCTGTTCCTTCACCCTTCCGTGGCGCAGAGCTGAGGATCATGAACTCATAGTGTGGATTTAGGTCTTAAATGGGTTCCTGTGCTGTGTCCAGCATGATGCCCAGCATGTGGGAAGCTTGTATACACACATGGTGCTTAGCTTTCATCTTCACCATGTAAGTTTTATTCCAAAGTGGATTCTTTGGCTGCAGGCAAGCTATTTGTCTACGCTGACCTGGATTATCTGATTAGCTTGTCTACATTGACTCAACTGAGGAGCAGGAAGCCCATGTTCTCGTCTTGGGCCTTGACCCTTAGGTCAAACCCTTCTCCTTCCTGGGACTCAGTTTTCTCATCTTTATATTGGGTATGACAGTCTCCATTCTGCTCCCACTGGACTCATGTGGCTTAGAGGTCCTGTGGATGCAGAGGGCTTAGTTCTGAGGGGTGATTTGCCTTGACAAACTTAGGAGATCTATGACAGAGCATAATTCTTGGTCTCTTCTTACCCTGGCAGGAAGTTGGATGCCCTCTGCTTCTGAGGGCTGATAATTGGCTTCCATTCTGGCCAAGCTGGAGGTTGGTAGCAGGCAGCCACTGGTAAGCTTGAGTTCTGGGTCACTTGTACATCAGCCTCCTTCAAAGCAGAAATTGCTACGGCTCGATGAGAAGGGGCACTCTTGGGGCATCTGTGCCACCCTGTCTCTGCTCAAACCCCGTGTAGCCACCATTGGCTCCCTTGCTGCTGGGCTTCTATGCATGAGGTCTGTTCCCGAGATCTGGGACGGGCAGTGAGAACATCCCCTGGCGTTTGGTTCACTTGTCTCTGGGCATCGTGACCTCCGCCAGCCATGCTAGTGCTTACTGCAGCAGCAACTGGATCCTATGAGGTCCCATCAAGCCCCCTGCTTCCTCCAGGAAGCCCTCCCAGCTCCTCCAACTCACACCACCCCTACCTTCCCAGAGAGTCCAAGCCAGCACCTGCTCATACTCTGTCCTGCCTTGGACCCTTACTGTTCTCTGAGTGGTTCTGTCACTTATCAATATCCCAGGTGGAGGGCTTCGGAAGGGAGGAGCCAGAACACCTCCTTCTCTACCTTGCTGACAGCCGCGTTCTGGGATGGTCCGGGGGACCTCTAAGACTGCTGGGACATGAAGTGGAGAGTGGGGGGAGGGGCAGAGAGCAGGTCCTGGCTGTGCTCCTCAGAACCTAGGCAGCAAAGAAGCTGCAAAGGAGGGGCATGCCCCACAGTGAGGCCCAAAGCATGTTGGGACCACTCTCTGGTCTCAATAATGCAAACATCTCCTATGTGTAGAGGGCCTCGTGGATTTAGAAGATCTCCCCCACCCTTGCAGCTATTTGACAAAACAGACCTGACTACTTCTTACCTGCAGAAGAGATAGACAGGTATCCAGATGTTCAAAAGAGGAATTCCCAAAGGCACAGAAGTACCTAATGTAACACCCCGACTAGAAGCTCCAGTTCCAACTTCCAGCCTCTTAATCTCTGTCTCTGACTTTCACAAAGGTGGGGTGGGAGGTGGGGTGGGAACAGAGCAGTGAGTGAACACCCACCCCCAGCCTCTCTGTGCTTACTTCAAAGACTTCTCTGCTAGAGGGAGGGGCAAACAAGGAAGGAGGCAGAGCGGACAAGCAAAGCTGGAGACTGCATCGGGTCCACTCTCATCGCCTGTACCTGGAAGATCTGGGGGGCTGGGCAGATATGAGGGCAGGCCTGGTGTTCCTCCACCCTGCAGACCCAGCCCTGGCCTCAGACACCCCATGAGCTCCTATCCCATGCTCCTTCCTGGTATCCCAAGGAGACACATGATCTGAGCATCTCTGGAGCTTCCCCACTTCCAAAAAAGAGCCTAGAAGAAAGGTTGGAGCAAGTAGTGACACTGGCTAGAGCCTATGGTCTCCAAGTCCCTTGCCTCCCTTCCTGCACCGTATCCCAGGTTGCTCTCGAAGCACACGCCAGGCTGGCTCTCTGGCTTCCAAAATCTCTCATCCTAGTTTTTGGTAAGCTGGAGTGAAAAGGTCTTCCTATCTCTGGATAACTGCACTGGTCCATTTTCCTCCTGTCTCTTCTCACCTGACTCTAGCAGGGAAATATGGCCAGTCAGCATTCCTTCTTACTGGCCCGGAAGAAGTGGCCGAGAGAGGAACCTTGAGTGGATGTGTGCGCGTGTGCACGAGAGAGAGAGAAAGAGGGATAGAGAGAGCCAAAGGGACAGAGAGAGACAGAGACAGAGAAAGAGAGGGAGGGAGAGGGGGATAAGGAGGGAGAGTTGTTGAGAGAATTTCTTGAAGACAGGCCAGTCCTCCCCTATCAGACAGGCAGGGACCAGCCTTGCCCAACAGATCTTTTAGGAGTGAGGACTCCTAACATCAAGGCCTCATCAGTCGCACTGGCAAGTTCAGGAAGCGGAGGATGTTGCAGTCAAAGGAAGCCAGGCCATTAGCCACGACCATCCAAAGGCTTGGCCAGAGCTGCTAGCAGGCGGGAAGCTCTGACATGCCACTCGGAGCCAGTGAAGCGTGGTGGGAGGAACCAGGCCAGAGCAGGAGCCAGAGTGCTGGACACATAGGCAAACTTCTCAGATACTCAGCATTGGCAGGGGGCAGGGTGATGAGTTAGCACCATCCCCTATTATGCAGATGGGGAAACTGAGGCTCAGAGGGGGACAGGGCCCTGCCAAATGTTCCAAAGCAAGACCAGGGACTGAAAATCGATGTTTGGATTTCAACTTAGGGTTTTTTTGGTTTTGTTTGTTTGTTTGTTTGTTGTTTATTTAATACAAAGCATCTTGCCAGGTTGTTCCGAAATCGATAGCTAGTAAATTTATTAATCTCTATGCCTTGCCCACTCCCCAGGTGTTTTCTGGGTACTGGGCCATGTGCTGAGGCCATCAGAGATCTTGGGTTCTATGGGGCCTGCTCCCTCAGTGGCCGGGCAGGACCTACTTGCTGTTCTGCAGACATCACAGTCTGGGTTGATGACGATAGGGAGAATGTGCCTCAATAAAGCTAAAGGCAGAGCACAGTGGGATATGGGGGAGGAGGGGCAGACAAATGGGATTTTCCTTACTTTCACCTTACCTCATTTCCAAAAGGTTTACGGTGGCCGTGAGGCCGTGAGTCCCCCAAGGTTTCCAGGGTATGGACTTGCCCTTGAAGAGTGAACAGGATCCAGGGGAGGACAATATGGGAACAGGCATTACAGAAGGAGGGAGCAGGTTGTGCAAAGATACAGGACACGTGTGGGGCCTGGCAAAAGCCAAGGTGGCTGGAATGGAGGGTGGTGGGTGATGCACAGGGAAGGTGGACTCTCTTGAGACTCCCTGTTTGCTAGCTGGTCTGCTGAGGGCGCCCTTGTAGGGAAGTCTGCCCCTCCAGAGGCTGATCTCTTTGGCCTGGCTCACTGTGTTCTCATGATGCTTCTGTTAACAAACCTCAGAATTCAGTGGCTTGAAATAATGAGCATGGAACTTACTGTTCTGTGGGTCAGCTATTTCAGCGGGGCTCTGCTAGGTGGTTCTTCGGGCCTCAGTGGGGCTTGCTCACATCCCTGGAGGTGAACTGGCTCTTGGCTACCTAGGCTAGCCTTGGCTGGGTGGAGGGCGCTCCAAATGTCGCTTATCCTCCAGCAGGCTAGCTTGGGCATGGTCTCACCGGGATGGCGGAGCACCAGAAGGCCGGTTCCAGTGTGAAAGCCCATTTTAAGCTTCTGCTCAAACATGTCTGCTAACATCCCATTGGCCAAGGCAAGTCACGCTGGGTGGGCCCAGCGTTGAGGGGCGGGGCGGGTGGGAAAGGGCAATACAAAGTTGCAAGGTAAAGAGCACCGACCCATGGATGTGACCGCTGCAATCATTTCCGCCCAGCCTTAGCACAGTCATCCGCACCCGCCGCCCTGCAGAGGTGCAGCACAAGCCTCCAGGACCTGGGTCAGATCCTGCCTTCTCAGGGGAACCCTCCTTGATGGCCTGACCCTCAGACTAGCTCAACTGTGAAGGGTCAGGTGGTTGCACGTGTGTGCGTGTGTGTGGAGAACGGGATGTATTGTGTGGGCGTCTGTTGGTGTGAGTCTGTGTGTGTATATGGGACTGTGTGGTCGTGTGAATGCAGGAGTAGAAGTTGTAGGTGTGCAGGCGTGTGTGGGTGCGTTTGTGTGTGTTGCTGCTCAAACCAGATGGTGGGAAGGGAACGGCGGCTGCCTGTTTCTTTATCATCTCCGCTGTGCTGGGCCGCGGAGCACAGAAGTGAATCAGACAGGTCTCAGGGCCTCCAGGAGACCCAGTTTTCTGTGGAAGACACTCCCGCCAGCAGTGACAACCCAACATGGCAAAGACCAGGACACAAGAGCACAGGACACAAAGAGAGACCAGGGCAGCCCTGGGCCCAGCCTGGCAGCCGGGAGAGGCTTTTCAAAGAAAGTGAAGCCTGAGTGGAGTCTAGCAACTGAGCAGAGGAGTAAGAACAGACCAGTGCATCTTGGAAGGGATGGGGGAATCTGTCCCCTGTGGAGGGAATAGCCTGGCAAAGGCCTAGTGGTGCGAACCGATGCACACATTTAAGGAATGGCTGGGGCTGAGCGTGTACGTTGGAGAGAACGGGGACAAGCCTGGAGAGGTCGACAGAGACTTGTCACCACACGTTGGAATGAGGGATGCAGGGAAGCCGAGTTAGAAAGCAGGAGTGCACAGGGCAGACCAGAGGTCAGAAGACAGTGTGCGACAAGGTGGGGGGAGATGAGGAAGGTCTGAATCAGGCAGAGGGAGTGGAACCAAGAGAAGTGATTTAGAATCCGTGGGATGTAGTGACCGCGAAATGGGACCCCCAAGGCAAAGATGACCTGGGCCCAGGGTTCAGGGGCTGGAGCTTAGGGCAAGGGCATCGCCTGAAGCCTGAGGGTGAGCAGTGCTGGCACTGGGAGACCATCTGCCGGTTAGAAGGCAACAAGACATGGGCCAGGACAGCTTGGGAGCCGGCGTCCCCAGAGGTCAGGGTTATGCGTTCCTGGGCTGGGCCTGGGCCGCACACAGGCTTCAGGGCCCTGACTCTGCACGGCACTTGACTGAGGCCCCCAGTTCCAGAGTGGCACTGCTCTTCCCTCCCCAGCAGCCTGGCACAGCCTGTGCGCCCCCGCCTGCTTCTTCATCTGGCACATCCTGACACGACAGCGCTGCTGACAGAGAGCAGAGCGATCTGAACAAGCCACCAAGGAAAGGAGGCATCAAAGTGCCTTCCTAGACCTGACCTCTCTCCCCAGCTCCAAAGCCTGCTTCAGACACCCCACTCACATCACAGGCCTGGGGGACCGACTGATCACCAGGGAAGCCCCAAGTCACCTGTCCCTCCCCTGGGGAGCTTCAAAGACAGAGGTCTCGGTCCCATCTGGGAACCTTTGTCACCCTCTCCTCTGAGCCTCTGGCTGACTGACATTCCTGACCCCCTCCCCTAAGGTGTCCTCTTGACCCTGGGCTCCTTGTCAGAACTTGTCACCAGCTATGCCCACCCTGTCCCAGAGCAAGGGCTTCTCCCCTCTGCCAAGCGCTCGGGTCCTCGTCAGCCTTGAGTCTGGCTCAGTATGCCAGCCACCGAGCCTCTCTTTCCTGAAGAGTTGGGTCTGCCTCTTAGAGCAGCTACTGAAGGCAGAGAGGCCCCTGGATCTGAAATTAAGAGCTCCTTGGTGGGAAAAGACTCCCTAAGTCTTTTCTTTCCTTCTTTTATTTACAGGCAGGAGCTGAGTTTCAGAGCAATGCCTGGCTGTGTAATCAGGAGACCTGGATTCCTGTAATTTGACTTTGGGAAACCTCTTTGGGCTTCAACTCTAAAATGGGGCCACAAAGGCTGGTCTATGAATTGAATAAGGTAATGCATCTGAAAATGTTTAATAGTGCCTAGCACGTAGTAGGTGCTAATTTTTTTCTTCTTCTTTTTTTTAATCTTTATTTATTTTTGAGAGAGAGATAGGGTGTGAGCAGGGGAGGAGCAGAGAGAGAGGGAGACACAGAATGCAAAGCAGGCTCCAGGCTCCGAGCTGTCAGCACAGAGCCCGACGCGGGGTTCGAACTCACGGACTGTGTGATCATGACCTGAGCCAAAGTCAGACACTCAACTGACTGAGCCGCCCAGGCGCCCCAATAGGTGCTAATTTTTCAAAAATTAAAAATTCAATATGTTCTTAAGAAGTTACCATGTACCCCTATTCCTAGTACTCAGGGAAGCCCCAATAGGGAAAATGCTCAGGGGAGAAGGACCTCAGAGAGTTCACAAGTGGGTCCTACTAAACATTCTTATTCCACACCCTGTAGCAAAGAACATGGGTCAGGTTAAATCTGGTCAGCAGGTGCCAGGGTGGGAGAGCTCGGTGCTGAGGGCACAAGACAGGCAACCAGGACTCCGGGAGCTGGGGCGAGAGACGGTGGTGTGGACTGGTGATTAGGAAAGTGAGCAGGGCCCAGCAGGTGTAAGGTTTGGACAGCTGAGAGGATAGTGAGTAAGGTATCCTCATAGTCCCAGCATGATGCTGGCCATGGGCCCTCCAGGGAAGCCTCTGCTCTGGAGAAGAGACTTTGATTTATGAATACTGAATCTCATGATAGACCCAACAGTCCTACACTGCAGGACCTGGCCCAGGTCTCCGTGGGCCCGGGATGGTGGAACAGCATGGCTGAGGGCCTCTTGGGCATCTTGGAGCCCCCGCTACTACAGACCCATCCAGGAAATGTCAGCTCTTTTGCTGCTGGAATTGGGAGCCTCAGGGAAGTCAGGCCTGGGAACCTGGGGACATAGAAACTGCATGTGGACCAGGGAGTGGCTGGAGTGTGAATCCTCTCCTTCATCTGTAGAAGCAAGCCCTGGAATTGCTGGGAGTTGGGGGGCAAAGCTGGTCAAGATACAGGGAGAGGAGAACCAGAAAAAGGCAAAGCATACCTGGGACTGCTAATGGCAGGGGCCTGCACATCGCTTCTTTCCCAGAGCACAGCCAGAGCCTGGCCCAGTGGCAATGAGCGTTGATCAAATTGATTTGATAAGAGAGATCTAGACTGATACAGTCACAGAGACACGGGTGATAGAGAGAGAAGCCAAGAGATGAAAAGACATGCATACTCAGGGATAAAACCCTAGAGATAATGGAAATGGAGAAGGGAGAGAGAGAGGAGAAAAACAAAACTGAACAGAGACAGAGAAGGAGAGAGAGAAGATAGTGTCTTCACCAAGTCCCAAAATAGCAGCTGCTGGTGCCGGCAGCCTGCCCTGAGATGGCCCCTTAATTGGGGCTGAATTCAGCATTCTCTGAGCCCAGCACGGATGTCACAGGACGGTGTGTGCTGGGCCAAGGTTGTCAGAAAAGGCCCAGCTGGAGCTGGAATGTGTATCGAGTGTGTGGCTTCCTGCCCTGGGCTCCCCACATCCCCTCTAACTCCCATCCTGTACACGGGCCCAGACCAGAGATGCTGCTCTGAGGGGAGGTGACAGTTCTGGGGAGGTCAGGGTATCATCTGCTCCGCCAGGAAGCAGGGAGAGGGACTGGACTAAGGAGCAAGGAGAGGGTGGAGGGGAGTGGATGATCCTTGCATTTGGGGAAGAGATGATGGTTGGACCGTTGGATACTTAGTGCTGTTATCTTAGGGCCAAGTTACACTTTCACATAACTCTCTTAACAGGCTGATTTGTCTGCCCACGTCCTCTCTTCCAGATGCCAGCACCCAGCTGTGTGACCCAAGCAGCCATAATTTGAGGTACCACCTCCTCTGCAACCCATTCCCCTATTGCTTCAGAAGAAGGGCTGGTCCTGTGTCCTAAGGGAGCATAGCCTCTGCTCCGGCCAGTTATACAAGGAGGTCTGGCCGGGCTCCATTTCCCCTTAGGATAAAATGGACACACCTGCTATTCCCCATGCCATGAGGAATTTTTGTTAGATGTCAAGAATTTTCCAGCAGCATGAAATCAAGACTAGCATACAGGATAGCTGAGTGGCATGACCACCACCTCACGTCCCTGCTCCATTACATGGGAAACTTGAAACTTCTTCTACAGATTAATACCACATCTGTGCTCATGACGCTCAGTGCTGGGTTAATTTAAAAATATTAATTGGCAATTAGTTGGAAAGTGCCCCCAGACCCAAAAAAAGAAGGGAAGGGAATTAATATTTACATGCCAGGCACTGTGCTAAATAGTTTCCCTTATGTTGTGGCATTTAATCCTCACAAGAGGCCTAGGATGTTTTTATTATCATTTCCGCTTCTGGATATGGAAAGAGATTAGATAATTTGCCCAGGGTCACTTAGCTGGTTAGTGGAAGAGCTGGGGCCCAAACCCTGATCTGCCTGCCTTCAAAGCCCATTTTACTATGCCGGGTGACCCAAAGAACTCAGGGAAGCCTTGCTTCTAGATGAGAACTAGGAGAACTGTCATAGAAAGTAGAGTGAATAGTCTCTTAGGAAACTTGAGGGAAATTGATATGCAAGGCAGCTCTACTCTTGGTTGGCCTTCTTCCATGTAGTCAGATGGTGGGCAGATGTCATCAGGATGCCTAACCCAAGGGGCCAAGACTTTAGAGCTATCATAGGTTGGGTTCACCTGGAAGCAGACTGAGATGATTAGTTTGCAGAAAATTTACTGGGGAGCAGTCTCAGGGCTAAAGCTTGTGGGGGAGGAAAGGGACAGGACTGGGCAGTGGAAGACAGTGACCTGCCAGTACAGTCTCAGCAAAGACCAAGACTTAGCTGATTCTGCAGGGTCCTGGAAGCTGGGATGATCCTTCAGAGCTGTCATGAGTTGGGGTGAGGAAGCTGGACCTTCACTCTCTATCATTGGCCATTGGGTGTTGACTGCCCTGGGAAGTGGGTCTGACCTTGGACAAGGATGCTTGCTTCAGTACAGACAATTCCCATAGAGAGTGGACAGATGAGAGCTGTCAAACAGCCACCTCCCAGCAGCCGGGAGAATAACCTGTAGGGGCCGTCTGGGTGTTCAGCACAGCATTCCTGACAAAGTTTCTCTGTGACAACAGTAAGACACGTGGCTGGGGAAGGCCAACTCCATGATAGACAGAAACATCAGACATAATATAGACCAGGAATGAGGATTCCCTAGGGGCAAGGGTCCCCTTGAGAGAAAGGGAATGAAGCTGGGCTGAAGAGTTCTGGAAAACACCTTGAAGTTTGCCTCTGCCTCCTGTGCCAACAATGCCAGACAGAAAAAGTGCCCAGGAAATCAAAGCTGAGGACAGAGTCACCCCTTGGCTAACATGTCCTCCAGAAAGACCCTGCATGCCTAGCCCTGAGTGGAGCTACACTGGGTGGAAGGAAAAGAGGGAGAGAATGGAAGGACAAGTAAAGGACAAGTTGAACCTGTCTCAAGGCATTCACATTCTGGCTGGGGGTGCAGCTTCATATGTGGGAGCAGGCAGAGAGTAGCACATGGTGTGCTCCCAGGCTGTCTTGGATGGTTCTGCCAGCTCTTAGGGTAAATTAATTCAGAGAAGGAAGCCAGCAAGGTGGGAAAGTCAAAGAGAGATCCTCAGAACAGAAGAGACTTAGGATAAGCCTTGAATAATGGAGAGGAGTCAGGCAAAACAAGGATCTGCACTTCTGAAATGTCCTCTCACTACCCTGCTCTGTGACCATGGGGGAAGGGAGTCATTACTCACCCAAGGTTGGCTTATCTCCAGATTAAGAGGTGACCCAGAGAAGCACCCAGTCTCTATTCTTGCCTTTGTAAATACGGTCATCTCAGGCACCCTGGATCTGTCCATGGTTCTGAACCCCAGAGCGCTTTTCCATGCCTCACCTTGGAAGGACTAAGTCTGCAGAATTTCAGTTTCTCCTTCTGCAAGAAAGTGGCAAGACGAGCCTTGTCATGTAGGGTTTATGCACGGAGGCTTCAGCCAGTGCCAGGAGATCTGCCCCTGGACACTCAGGCTTCACTGGGCAGAGCAGGACAGGATAAACCCACCTTTCCAGTCATAAACAGAGCCCAAGGGCTACCACTTGATTCATGTTTATGAGCAGAGCATAATATGAGCAGTTTAAAGGTGGGCCTTCAAGGGAGCTCATTTTTGATAATGAACCAGTCTGTGTCTTGATTGTAGTGGTGGTAATACTGATTTATACATGTGATAAACATATAGAGCATACATATACGCATACAAAAATGAGTGTATGCAAAACTGATTAAAGTTGAGTAAAGTCTGTAGTCTAGTTAATTACCACAATACACGTGCTAATGTCAAGTTCCTAGTTTTGAAATTGCTATAGTTATCCCCGCATTCCTTCATATCACTGGGGGAAGCTGGGTGGTGAGTACTTGGGACATTTTTGTACTAATTTTGCAATTTCTTGGAACCTATAGTTATTTCAAAAAATTTTTAACAACAACAATTTTGTACCTAGTGGCTGGTCCTGCTTAAAAACCTCTTATCAGCTATCTCTTCTTTACTCCATGTATATCCTTTGGGGGCCCAACTCAAGTTTTTTCTTCCCCAGGAAGCTTCATGAACACCCATGCCCACTTCTTGGTTTCTACAGCACTTACAGTGTGAACACATAGCCAGGTGTCTGTCCTATGTGGTTTCATGTATTTCTTTTGCCTCCCCAATGATACTGAGAGTTCTCTGAGGGTGGGGTTTTATCTTCTGGGCCTTCTACTTCCTTCTTGGATCCTAAGGATACACAACCAGTGCTCAACTATTACTTAGTGACGGACTGATAAATATCTGTTTCCCTCAGGACCCAGACTTTTTCAAGCCCTGAATTGCCTCCTTCATTCCTGAGCTCCTATTAAGTCCAGCTCTGTGGCAGTCTGTCTCCAACAATCATGTGAGGAAGTGGGAGAACATTGGACTTGAAGATTGGGAGCCATGCACCATGGCTACCACTTAATGTATATCCACATGATAATAACACTTAACATCTTTACAACCCTGCAAACAGGGAACTGCACCCCCATTTTACACATGGGAACAGTAATGAGCAAGAGATAAGTAGCAAGAGATAAGTAACAGAATTGCAAACATAGTTCTGTTTCCCAGCTTTGCCCGTTGCTTAACCTCTCTGATCTTCAGTTTACTCATCTGTAAAATGGGAAGAATAATACCATCATCACAGAGCTTTTGTGAGAGGTAATGAAATAACTTTCATAGCGTTTGCTATTCTGCAGCTTCCTCAAAGGAAGGACCAGGCCTGGGATATTCACTTCGTGTTTGTTGAAATAATCAATAAACAAATTAATGGTTGAAAGAATAAACAAATGCTTGCAAAGTGCCCTCTCAGTTCTGAGCACAGGATGGAACTCTGTAAATGTTAGTTCCTCCCTACTTTCCTCTCCATTCCAGCCCAGGCTTTTCTGGCATGAATTGCCATCCGAACAATGTCAGGACAGTGGACAATCTGCCAGTCCCTTCTGGTTCCAAAGGAAAGAAAATGTGTCCTTTTCAATTTGCAGAGTTTGAGCATGGTAGGAGGCATGGGGATCCCTCTGCCCCTGAACTCATCCTCAGGCCTGTGGCCAGGCAGGGCCGAGGGAAGACTGTGCAAACCAGCAGCCTGGGCGCGGGCCACTCAGGGACCCTTTTTCAGGGCGTCAAAGAGTGGACTCTAAGGGCTGGGCCTGGAGCCCCACTGTTCTCCTACAAAGTAACCTCGCATGAAGATGTCAGGGGATCCAGGGAGGGCTGTGGGACACCCACCTTTGGAGAAAAGGCAATAGGGATTTATAGCCCCTGTGTGCCTATCCCTCATGCAGAATCCTAGAATCCAAATCTGTCAGGGATGTGAGAAACCCTGACTGTCATTAATACAGCTTCAAAAGGCTGATTCCTCTCCAGGTAGGGACAGGTCCAAGGCTTGAACCGCCTCCCCCCTCCCCAGGGTACAGGAGACTTACTACTTCCCTGGTATGATCATTCACTGCTTGTCCTGCTGGGAAGGGCAAAACAGGCCATTCCAACACTTCTGGAAACCAGGCTTGCCTGAGTCAAGCCAAAAGAGCAGTGAGGTGGTAGCTTCATAACTGAAGGTTCCATGGCCAATTGTTTTCATGCTGATGCCTAGGATAAAATCTTGCATTTTGAAGAGTTCAGGCTGATAGGTAAAACCTTGGGGAAGAGTAAATCGGCCACAGAGTTCATACTAAGGTGTAAATTATTGACAAGCTAGGTTCTTCCTTGTCTGAACAATGACTGGCCTACTGACTCCAAATACAGACCTCTGAGAGGCTGTTCTACAGTTCTTGCCTCCAGAGCTGTTTGATCAGGTGGATGGGCAGTACATCCCTTATGCTCCCTCTCCCCTAGGTTCCAACTTCCCACCCCCTTTCTAGCCCCAGGAGTCCACTTAAGTATAGGCTATTGGATTTAATCCACATGCCCTTGGTTTGACATAATCCCCCCCATCCTGGCCCAGCAGGGATGGGAAATTCAACTAGTTGTACCGGCCCCCCCCCCCCCCCCCCCGCTCACTCCTAATTTCAAGGCTGAAAAGAATGCTTTACACTTTTAAGGCCCTTCCCATAAATCCTCCCTTGTGGTTGAACACGTATGGATTAATAGTCCCATATTAAAAAATGTTTTTAAGTAGGCTTCACACCCAGCACAGAGCCCAACGTGGGGCTTGAACTCACAACTCTGAGATCAAAACCTGAGCTGAAATCAAGAGTCAGAGGCTTAACCGACTGAGCCATCCAGGCACCCAATGGTTCCATTTTAAAGATGAGGAAACTGCAGGTGATAGTAAAGTGACTTGCCTAAGGTCACACAGCGAGACAGTTGGCAAGACTGAATGTAAATCCCGGGGCTCCTAATTTCTGTTCCTGCCCTTGCCAACTCTTCACAGTCTGCCAGTGAACACCAGCTGCAGTGGCTTCCTCAGCCCTGGTCTCTGCCTCCAGTTCTTCCAGCTTGGACACGGGTGTCTGTTTTCAGGAAGATACAGGGCTTTGTTCTCAGGAAGCTCACGTTAGGGTAGGCAGACATGAGTGTGCATGAGGGAGCAAGGAGAGGCAGCAAGGCAGGTCTTAAGGGGCTTGGAGCATGGAGACCAGCTCCCACAGAGGAGTGTCAGTAAGGCAATGAGTTCCTTGGGGGTGGGGCCTATGAAAGCCAGTGAGGATTCCATGTCAGTCTACCCCTCTGGCAGACATTTGCTCTTTCCATTCCATAGCCCCTCACTCAACAGAGTCCTCCAGACATCCAGTGCCCCTAGTCAAGCTCAGTGCTTCTATCGCCAGAGGCCAGGTCTACCAGCTGCCCCCACATCCACTTCCAAAGTCAGGTCTCCAGAGGGAGTCTGGATCCCATCCTCACATTCTCCTACCCCCTTCCCCAGCACCACAACTCAGGCCCTGCCTGTGTACTGGAGCACATTCTAACAGTAGCATCTTGCCCCAAAGACTCTCAAAGTCCCCAAGGGCCTTGATAAGACATGACAAGCTGGACAAGAACAGGGTTAGTTTGTGTCAACCACTCTGTTCTTGCCCCTAGGGGTCAACATTTTTCCTAAAATGTGTACGGGGTGAAGGCTCAGGCTAGTCCTAAAATGAAATTCAATCTCTGGACAGAGTCAGGGCTTAGTTATAGGAGTTAGGGGTTAGAGGGTGTCCCAAACAGTGACACAAATCTGGTCTCTTTGGTCTTGAAAAGCAGGAAAAGACATACAGCCAAATCCACATGGCTTTATGGTGAGTGCTTCTCTTTCTCCATGCTCCCTGGGGACCTGGTCCCCAGCCCAGTGCAGTGGGAGGTGGAAGAGGCAAAGATCCCTCTCTCAAGGGGCTCCAGGCTCAGGGGACGAGATCAGTGTCACATCAGCAACACCTTCCAAGGACATTAGTTTCCTATGGCTGCCATACCAAATTGCGGTGAGTTTGGTGGCTTAAAACAACACAAATTTATTTTCTTACATTTCTGGAGATCAGAAGTCTCACAGGGCTAAAATTAAAGTGTTGACAGGGCTGTAGTCCCTTCTGGAGGCCTTAGGGGAGTATCTGTTTCCTTGCCTTCTCCAATTTCTGGAGGCCGCCTCTTATCTTTGGCTCATGGCCTTGCCTCCATTTTCAAAGCCAGCAATGCTGGTTGTGTGTTTCTGATATATCTGGCTGGTATATTGACTCATCTGACTCCCACTTCCACTGTTAAGGACCATTGTGATGACACTGTGACAACTTGGAGAATCCAGGACACTCTCTCTATTTTAAGATCAACTGATTAGCAACCTTAATTCCATCTGCAAATTTAATCCCCCTTTGCCATATTAACACACTACATTCACAGGTTCCAGGGATTAAGACATGCACATCTTTGAGAGGCAGGGGGAGCTGATGGGATTATACTGCCCATCACACCAATTTATAGAGAGTGTAGTACACATAGGGACGTGGAGAGGTCTCAGGATCCCTTTGGGAGCTGGAGACCTGGGTTCTCATTCTGGCTTGCCCACTGCCTGGTGTTTGGCTTTGGACAGGCCCTTCCCCTCTCAGGCCTCAGCATACCCTTCTATATTCAAGGAGGATGAACTATATGATGCCTGTACTAACTAGTGTAAAGTTGGGCTCTGAAACATAGACACCCAGCAGTATTTCAGTGGCTTTAAGAAAGACAGCCACATATATCAATCCAGGATGAACATCCCAGGTGTATGGGGGCTCTGCTTCACGTGGTGATTTAGGGATTGGGATTCTTTCTCTGTCTTGCCTTGGGGCCTTGATATTCAAAGTGTGCTTCTGGGGGCTCCTGGGTGGCTCAGTTGGTTAAGCATCTGACTCCAGCTCAGGTCATGATCTCGTGACCTGTGGATTCAAGTCCCACATCTGGCTCTGTGCTGACAGCTCAGAGCCTGGAGTCTGCTTCAAATTCTGTGTCTCTCTCTCTCTGCCTCTCCCCCGCCTCTCCCTCAAAAGCAAAAATAAACATTGAAAAAAATTTTTTTAAAAAGCAAACAAAAACAAAGTGTGCTTATTGAACCAACAGCATCAGCATTTACCTTGGAGCTCTTTAAAAATACAAATTCCCATCCCTGGACTTAGTGAATCAGAAACTCTTGGGAGGTGGGTAGCAATGCACAATCCAAAAATACCTATAGGTAATTCTGATGCACACTGAAGATTAAGAACCACTGTGCTAGAGAATTATACTTACCTGCTTGGGTGCAGCTGGGTCACGGACATGTCTGAGTTTGGGTTCATGAGAAGGAAGCATGGTGGAGCACACCCCTAAGGCTTTGTGGGCCAGGCTTTAAATCCACCATTGGTGAGAATTTGGTCCCATGACCAAACTTAGTTGCAAGGGGGTGTTGAGAAATGTAAGCTCTAGCTGAGCTGCCACATGGCTAACTACAGTTCTACCACTGTGGAAGAGGAGGAGGAAAGATTTTGGTCCTCTATTTCATAAGAACAATGATTTCTTGCATTTGTCCTAAATCACAGGCCTCATCTGGTAAGCTGAATGCACCCCAGAGGGGTGTCCTCATACATTTCAACTCAGCTCTAGCCTCAATTGCCACAGTTTCCTAGGCATCCTGATGGTGGTCGTGAGACCAAGGTCATTCTCCAATTTGGAAAGAGAGTGGGAGACGGGAAGGACTGGCTTTACAAAGCCTGGGCCTACCTAAGCTTAAGTAGGCAAAAGTGGGGGTGGAGAGGCCATGTTTAGGATATCAGATCTGCCCCATAAAATGCTGGAGGTTTTCAAGATATCCTAGGTTCAGCAGGATGGAGAACATACTTGTTACCACCCCTCCCTCTCCATCAATATCATCAGCACCAACATTAAAAAATTTTTATTTAATGTTTATTTATTTTTGAGAGAGAGAGAGAGAGAGAGAGAGAGAGCATGAGTGGGAGAGGGACAGAGTGAGGGAGACAGAGAATGTGAAGTGGGCTCCAAGCTGACAGCAGAGGGGCTCGAACTCACAAGCCGTGAGATCATGATCTGAGCTGAAGTTAGATGCCCAACCAACTGAGCCTCCCAGGCACCCAAACACCAACATTTTTTGAGTATTCGCTTTGTTCTGCTCCCTGAGCTGTATGCTTAATGAGAAAGTGGCATCAACTGCTGAAGATTTAGGAAATACTCAAAGCTTCAGGTGGGAAAAATGGGGAAATAACTGTCCATTCTACCCTCTCTCCCTGCACATTGTTCTGGGAGCTTCTTAGAGTAAGGTGAGAGGCCTCTTTCTTCTTCATACTGGGCATGGCCCCAGGGAGGGAGAATCGGCCTCCTCCATGGGTTCAGAAGCCAAGTGGATGTGTTTCGTTGTTCTCTCTCCTTCGTCACATTGAGCCCCTCGGTTCAGATTTTCCGATGGTGTCATGGGTGTTCTGGACTTTCTCAGATGGCCGTGTTGGCTGAGCCTCCTGCAGAAACACTGTCCTGAGCCGGGCTTGGTGCCAGACCTTGACTTCTGCAGGGCAACAGTGAAGAACATGCCTCCCGCATTTTCCATGGCTGTTGGGGAAGATGCTGCCTGTTGTGCAGCTCAATGTCCCTAAAGTAATGGCTCCTGTGATAAATTCCACTTCGAATTTAATGCCGGGGACATGTTTATGTCTCCTGAAAAACTGGCCTTTTGTTCTGGCAGGGAGAACACTGTATCCTTGTGGTTCCACTTTGGTCTGAGCTGCCAGGAACCTCAGAGCTAAATTTAATGATTAATTGCAACACCTCAATATTTTCAGTGTAGGATGTAGTTCTTGCTTCCTTTTCCATTCACTAGAATTTCTCAAGGGGGAGATCTATAGATGCCTGGGACAGAATCAGCTTGCTGAAGTGCACCTTACAGCCCAATCTCAGCCCCACAGGACCGGAGTCCTGGCAGGTGCGGTAGGGTTGGGAGGAACGTCGATGCATCCCAAGTCAGTTCTTAGAGAAGCCAAAGACGGAGACCCACTGCAATGAATCCTATTAAGCTTTATCTCAAACACTGTCTACTGAAGGCAGGCTCTCCCAAAAACCACCTCAAAATGTTCTTGGATGTGGGAGGAATTTGAATAATAAATAAAGCCCGTCCTGGAATACTAAGCAGCTATGAAAATGAATGAGGGAACTTATTAAGAAATAAAAAGATATTTCATCAGGTGAAAAAAGAAAGGAACACAACAGCATGGATAGAATACTAACTTTTTTTTGTAAGTTTATTTATTTTCAGAGAGACAGAGCGAGTGTGAGCTGGGGAAGGGCAGAGAGAGCGAGAGAGAGAGAGAGAGAGAGAGAGAGAGAGAATCTCAAGCAGGTGCTGTGCTGTCAAAGCAGAGTCGCACTCAGGGCTTGAACTCACGAAACCATGAGATCATGACCTGAGCCGAAATCAAGAGGCGGATGCTTAACCGACCTAGCCACCCAGGCACCCCTAGGATACTAACTTTTGTGATCAATAGGGGGAAATATGAATGCATATTTGTTTTGCTCATATAAACGTAAGGGGACTCTGGAAGGCTTTGTCAGAAATTAGTAACAGTTGCAGAGAGGAGATGGTGGGAACTGGGGTCTTAGATAGGAATGAAAGGAAACCTTTCACTATATAGCTTTAACATTTTTCCCTTTTTGAACCATGTGAAGATATTTAGATTCAAAAAATTTTAATTATATGTATCTCTGCTCAAAAGACACTGCTCTCTCACAACCATGTTACCTGTTTCATTAAGACCGGCATTTGGAGCCACAGAGTTTCCTCTGTGAACCTCACACAACAGCATCCCAGGTCAGCTTCCCTGGGAAGGGGTCCCTGGGACTCGCAGCTTTGGACAGAGCTGGCTACACCCTCAGAAGAGTAGAAAATGGGTTGAGCAAAGGAGAGTGAAAATGCTCCCCCAATTCTAAGAACATTTAATGTTCAGTGTCCAGGTTCAGGAATGTTCTGCCATCATTTTTGCCTGTCCAAGGGGATCTCTTACTCAGACAGGCTCCGATGCCATTAAATATCATAAGACCAATCAGAGTTTGGGAATGGAGGCTTGGGATTCTGACCTTGCCTTGGGTCTGGGTCGACACTTGGGACTATTACTGGTTTGGCAAGATGTGGTTTGAAAGAAGTAGGTTGTGGGAAGTAGACCACATCAGATGAGAAGGAAAAGGGAGAGAGAATTTGTGATCCGAAGACAAGACTGTGGAAGGGGGGGGATGGCAGTACGTCCCCAGCACCCTGTCCCCGAAAGAACGACTCCCTTTGGGATCCCCCATATTGAGGGATGGCTGAGCATTATCTTCATGGCTCCAGGCTTTGTCCTTGGCTCCAACTTCTCTCTGGAACTCTGGGTAGAATGCCCACCCTTTGCCAGGCTTTGCCTTGAATGAGCTGAGGTCTCCAGGACTGTGCTCACACTGTTTTAGAGTGGGGAGAAGCATAGAGCTCATCCAGTCTGGCCCCTTCATTTTATGGAGAAGGTCCAAGTTCCAAGCATGGAGAGTGACTTCTCCAAGGCCGCACAGCTGGGACCTAGAATTACAATCAGGGGTGAGGGACTGGGGCTTTCCTGGAATGTTCACAGCCCCAGGAATCCAGCCAGCAAATCAGGAAAGGAGACCTTTCTCCTCCTCATCAAACAGTTTAGACTCTGTGGGTCTTTATTCTCAGGTCACAGACAGGGGCTGCCCCAAAGTGAGAGGCTGGCCCATGGGATGGGGGAGATAATGGGGAAAAAACACTTAGAAAGAGCTACAGGTGGGCAGACACATTCATCTGGGGCCATTTGGTTGGCAAGTCAGGGAGATAGAGATGTTTCAGGAAGACTGTCCCTAAAAGGGAAGAAGAGTAGCATAAATGATGAGTTAACACCCCAGTAAATCCTGACCTGATATTTCAGTGTTCTAGCTGCAGGCGTAAATGCCGGGCATGTGACGGAGGGATGGATGGTGTACTTGAAATGATGGAGCACTTCAGCCTCTCTCCAATCCCTTCCATGATGCTGGCCCTGTTTCATGCTCAGTACCAATAACAAGGATGTGTCCTGGAATGAAAGATGGCCCAGGAATGACAGGACCAACCTGTCTCCATTACATCCTTTCTGACAATGGAGTACAGCCATGTCTGCCTTGGAGTCAGAGGAGATCATGGTCTGGCTCCTGGAGGACGGAGAGTGCTCCGGGCACAGGCCTCCTCTCCCACCACACTGAGCCCACCCAGGATGCAGCCCTTCCTCCAATCTTCCAAGCCATCCCTTCTCGTCTTGCAAAGGTCAGGTTCAAGCTCTGACTCATCTAAGAAGCCTGCGCTGACAACTCTGGCCTGCACCAAATTCTTCCTTCCTCTCGCTCCTCTGCACTTACCACATGAACCACCCATCACCTCCAGTTAATGCCTGAATAATTTCACTTATATCTGATTGCTTCATATGTTTCAATTCCCAATAAGATACTTTTGTTAACTTCACCGTGGGTCCCTGCCCCACCGATAGCTAGCACAGAGTAGATGCTCAATAAATGGGAACCGAATGACTGACTATCTTGAATTGGAGGATGAGTCTCTTCTCTCTCTCCAATCTAGTAGCTCATCAGGCATAAAGAAGCCACCTTCTCTAACCACCCTGTTGCCCAGCGCAGAGTACCGGTGCAAGACGTACGGAGAACGGAGGCCAATAAGGCTGGTCAGTTCAGCCCCTCCAAGCGAAGGCTGGTTGTAGAGCAAGCCTACACCAGATGTTGGTGCTGACCCCCCTCATTCTTCTCGCATGAATATCCCCATAGGTCCCAAGCATCCCACCTTCCACAAAGGCTCAGACAGGCTCTCCCGATAGGGCCTTTGGGCTTCCTTCTATCACTGCATCCACAGAGCTGGGGACCAGGTGGACTGCTGCTTCCTCTGTAGGCTCAAGGAGTGGCCACCATGCCCCCTCTACTCCTGGTTTGACCAAGGGGCAACGGCACAGAAGGAGAAAAAGAGGTCACCTGGAGATGTCAGGTTCAAGCATTGTGACATGCACTTCCACGGAGGTGGGCTGATTCCACCCTCCCAGCTCTGGCCTGTGGGAAACCCTGAGCCCTCTTCCCTTTGTCTTCTTCCCAAATGCCATTCCCCTCCACCTTCACAGACTTCTCATGTGATAATGAGGCCGTTCTTATTCCTATAGATCTTGGAGAGGGAGGTCAGGTGTATCCAAGCCTGCCCAGGAGGCATACATGTGTCCTTGGGCCAAGGAGATGATGTCACATGTAGGCCAGTGTTGAAGCACCCTCCTCTCCAGGAAGTTCATCCTTGTATCTGACCCAAATCTCTTTCAGAGCAACCGAAGCCCAGTTTGCTCACTGTCCTCCACAGAGCTTGGCTCCTATCCTTGAGCTCATTCCCTCACTTCCTCTCTGCCGGCTGTGCAGCCAGGATGGGGTCATCCTGTGACCTCGCTTTAAATCTCAGGGCCTGGGGAACGGCTTTTATCATCCCCGCCGGTTGGTTCCATCTGTCTTAATTACATTTTCGATTTTGTCACTTACCGTCACTTCGTATTTCCTTCAGTGGCTGAGCGTGCCCACGAGGACCTGGCAGGGGTCGGTGTGGGGGGGGGGGGAGTGGGGGCGGTGTCCCTGCCTTCCCAGCCACTCAGCAGTTCCCGGCTCCGTCACTCAGGATGGGCAAATTGCTGGCACCTGCCCCGGGGCTCGCTGCAGAGCAGGCTGAATAAAATCGCTGCCCTCACCCTCCACCCCAACTAAACAGCCTTGGCTGTGGCCCAAGGCTCTGATCCAGGACGTCCCTGCTGCCAACTCCTCCAGCCAGCTGCCTGCTCGCCTGCCTGCCGCCTGCCCGTGGGTTTCAGGGTGACCTGGGGCTTGTCTCCAAAGCACCGCAGGAAGCTGAGAGTCCACCAGGATGCCCTGGGCTGGGCACCTGCTCAACTGGCCTGTTGCCTGATTCCATCTCTTTCTGAACTTGCCGGGAATCGAGGCAGCTCATTTTACCCCCCATACCTGTATACCTTCTTCTCCCAGAGGGACTAAAAGAGTCTACACAAGTTTGGAGGAAAAGTAAACAGAGGACCCAGGAGTGAAACAGTTTTGAAGGCTAAGTGTGATATCAATGAGGAAATTATGCTTATATTCTGATAGCCTTTCATTATGGTTTATTTTCCAGGGAACTGAGGAAATTGAGCTCATACGCAGGGGGTCAGGTAGCTCCACGCTCTTTCCCCATCAAAAACTGAGTCCAGACTCCAGTCCCAGACTGAGCCCTACCACCGGCCTAAGACTGGGCTGTGGTCGTTGGCATAAGCTAAGTTGTGAGCTGGCCCCAGGCTGAGCCCAACCCCGGTCACAGATCGGCCCCTTCCCCAGTCTAATTTCTCATCCTGGCCCTGAGCTCTTCCTCCACCCCGAAGTGTCCTGGCCTGGGTTCTAAAGATGCCCTGACTCTGGCCGGTCCCCACACCCCAAACACACACTCTTCACAAAGGTGGGTGAGGAGAGAATGGCTGACCGGGAGTGGCCCGACCCCAGTGCTGGGCTTGCAAGTTCCTGTATCCATTCTTGTGCCTGGGCTGTAGGCCGACTATAGGCATCCCTCTGTGAAGGCTGAATGCAGTGTGCCTTCCCGGGGAGAAGCTGCAGTGGGGAAGGGCAGGCCAGAACCAGGTGCCAGTTCGTGACCTCGAGGCCATGTCTTGAGTGTGTCCGTCCCCATCCCTGTCCTTAGAGTCTTGAAGCTAAGGTCTTAGAGACACCAGTCCCTCCCCTTGGAATAATGCATAGCCCCTCTACCCCCGAGGCCTCCCTCCTTCCTGATCTCCCTCCTGCTCCAGGATGAAAGTCAGCTCTCCTGGCGGAGTGGGCATCTCGCCTCTCTCCTCTTGCTCCATGAGCTCAGAGGGCCGCTCCCTGGTTGGCGCGACTGTGGGGAAGGGAGAGAAAAGTGGCCTCCACTGCAAAGCCTTTCTTTTTCTCTCCATCTCCAGCTCTGTCTCCTCCAAGAAGTCTTCCCCAACACCCAATCCCCTCTGAGCCCCCTCCAACTTCCTTCAAACTCAATAGACTGCATTCGCACCAGCCGCCACAGTCCCGGGTGCTTTGTCTGTAGATGAAGTATGTATCGTCACACTCCTGATAACCAGGCTGATTTGACACCCCAGGAACATCAACACTACACATTCTGGAAGGAATACCGCTGAGGCCTCATCTGACACTTGACGGTGCTGGTTCAGGACACCGGCTCTGCGGCTGAAACAGTGACTAAAACAAGATAGAAGTTTATTTCTGACCCATGCAAAGGTCCCAGTTCCCTTGGCATTTCTGAGGCCTCTGGAGTGATCCTAAGAAATCACCTGCGGCAACACGCCCTTATCCTAGTTGGCAGGAAGGGTGCGGTGGTGTTCAGCATTCTCTCCCCCCGCGCTGCTGTCCTTTCACTTAATCACAGAGCCTGGAAGCCTCGCCAAAACATTTCACAGACTCCCTTGCTGCTAGGATTCTGGATAAGACTATTTGCAACCAATGAGCTTCATTCACGTGCGATTTGGAAGGTGGAAAGAAGGCTGTGACCGTTCTTCCTTAGGCAGTGGACGCCTCTGGCCCAAGGGAGTCTTGACTGTGGCTGGATCTCCAGTTGCTGTCTGGTCACCTTGTGTCTGTGGCTGGCTGTGATTACTAGAGCGGTTTCCTGGAACTTCCTGACCTCTGTTTTGTAGCTGCCTGCCATGATGTGACCACAAATCCTAACCGCACCCCACAGCCTGCACGCTTCCAGCCTGCCAATGACTTTGTAAGCCCCAATTCCATCATTAAGCCCCATTTTGCTTAGAACCCAAGAACAGTTTCTGTTTCCTGTACTGCACCCAGACAGATTTTCAGATTGTGTCCACCACACCCTAATGGCCAGACCACATCCAGGTACACTGGGAAGTGTGGCTTTTGTCCTAGGGGGCCATGTTACCAGCTCCAAGGCAGGCGGCCTATTACAGAAGGAAGAGAGAAAGAATGGACGTGGAGGAAACCTAGCACTCTGCCTCGGCTGCTATGATAAACCCAAAGAAGCTAGAACAGGCCTCATGAGTGCTATTAACCCAGCACTGTTAACTTTAAAGGGCCCCAAGACCACATAAGGACTACACACTCCAGAGCTCCATCCATGAGCCCAAGTCTACCAATATAACCAGTTTCTCTGCCACTCATGTTTGGACCACAGTGTGGAGATGCAGTGAATGAATGAAGGCCTGGAGTTACAGGCTCTGGGCTACTGTGTCCACTGGGCCTTCTGCTGGGCCTGCCTTTTTGCCCTACACTCAGGTCACCTTGATTCATTCATTTAACAAGCCTCAGGTAGAGTGAGCCTCGCCTTCCCTGACTTCCCACCATTCCAGTGCTTACCTCCCACTCATTACTGTCTGTCCAGGACTCTGCCACTCCCACAGATGGGGGTGGGGTCTGGGGTAGCAGGGGCCTTGTCTGATTCATTTCTGGACTCGTACGGCCCAGCACTGCCTGCCCAAATCCTATCCTCCATCCACGTTCAACACCCTACCCTTCCCAAATTTGCAGTGCTTCCTCTCGCCTCTGGGACTTTGCAAAGGATGTTCCTTCTCCTGGCATGTCTTTGCCACTTTTCTCCTCTGATTCTTACCAGCCCAAACCCACCAGGTTCCACCTCCTCCAGGAAGCTTTTCCCTGATGCCTAAAGGTGGACCAAATGCCTCCTCTAATCTTCACAGCCTCTAAGCTTCCCTCTCCACTATTACTACTCAGAGTGTGGCCAGGAAACAATGAATGGCATCAGCATCTGCTGGGAGCTTGTGGGAAATGTAGTCTCCGGCCCCACCCCACACCTCCTGAATCAGAACATGCAGTTTAACAACATCCCTGGGTGATTCCCATGCACATTCAAGTTTGAGAAGTGCTTCTCCCACCCACTGATTACATGGGTTGGGATCATCTCTCTGGGGTCTCCTTCCAAACTGTGACTTTGTTCTGAGCGCCGTAAACATTTCTTATTCTTTTTCTCCCCTCCTTCTTTTTCCACTAGGGTTGCCAGACTTGGCAAATAAAAATACAGGACACCCGTTAACTTTGAATTTCAGACGAACAGTGAATAATTGTTTTAGTATAAGGATGTCCCATGCAACATTTGAGGCATAGTAACGCACAAAGCAATTCTTTGTTTATCTGAAATTTGAACTTAATTGGGTGTCCAGCATTTTATCTGCAACCTGATCCCTGTCCCACTCAGTACTTGACCTGTACACATATTCAAATCTATGTTTGCTGTGTGAAGGCTTAAAATACAAGAGAATGTGAGCCTCTTCTATAAACCAAGGGAGCTTGCCTGCTTACTTTTCAGCGTTGCTGCTAAAAGCAACCCGGTGAAAGTGCTTTAGAAATGTAAAAGCTGTGTACAAATGTGGTTTGATATTATAGTCATCATCACCCTTGCCGTCATCCAAATGGCCCCAAATATGTCAAAGCTACACTTTGTGAGCATTTGTGTATGTCGGTAATTCTTTTCTATTGCTCAGATCAATCTGGATGTAGCACATTAGGGCAAATGACATTATATTATAATCATGTTATTACTATTATTATTGCCACTATTGATATTGTTACAGTATGCTACTTTACGGATCAGTGTGATTATTTTTCCTGCAGAGAATGTTATGTTCTTGTCAGTGACTTCATTATAGTACTGATACCCGAAACCTTCCCCCACGGCTCTGAATAGCAAGTGCTTGAAAGCCCTGCCTCTCTCTCAGTAACCGTAGTCATCAATGAATACCAAACCGACAGAGTGTGTGTGCTGGCACCGGATCCTTTGGGGGAAACAGAGATAGAAGGTTATTTTCTGAGTCAAAATCTAGGTCAGTGGTTCCAGAGTGTGAACCTTGGACCAGAAGCACGGGCATCACCTGGCAGATTGTTAGAAATGCAAATTCTTGAACTCCACTCCAGACCTCCTGAATCAGAAAGTCTGAGGGTGGGGCCCAGGATCTTACGGGTGCATTTAATGCACCCTAAATGTGAGAATACTGATCTAGGTGGATGTGAGAGGACTTGGAGCTCTCAGGAACCTTCCATCCCTGTTCTATTCTACCATAACTCTAATCTCCACATTGTAAGTCTACCATAAATTTAATCCTCATACTGTAATTGTACCATAGTTCTAATCCCTGCACCGTAATGCTACCATAATCCTAATCCCCATACTGTAATTCTACCATACTTATTCCTTTTCCCTCAGGGGGGAAATAACCTGGCCTCTCTTTCTCTGATTTACCCTCCCACCAGGGGTATTTGTATGTATGTTTGTATGTTTGTATTGATTTTAATTCCGGTATAATTAGCATACAGTGTTACATTAGTTTCAGGTGTGCAATACAGTGATTCAACATTTCCATTTATTACTCAGTGCTCATTGTGATAAGTGTACTCTTTAATCCCCATTACGTATTTCACCCATCCCCTCACCCACCCCCCTCTGGCAATCATAACTTTGTTCTCTATAGTTAAGTGCCTGGTTTTGGCTTTGACTCTTTTTCCGTTTGCTCATTTGTTTTGTTTCTTAAATCCCACATATGAGTGAAATCCTATGGTATTTGTCTTTCTGACTGACTGACTTCACTTAGCATTATACTCTCTAGCTCCATCCATGTTGTTGCAAATGGTAAGATTTCATTTTTTATGGCTGAGTAATATTCCGTTGTATATATACACCACATCTTCTTTATCCACTCATCAGTCGATGGACATTTGGGCTCTTTCCATAGTTTGGCTATTGTTGATAGCACTGCTATAAACATAGGGGTGCATGTATCTTTTCAAATTAGGGCTTTCATATTTGTTGGGTAAATACCCCGTAGAGAAATTACTGGATCATATGGTAATTTGATTTTTAACTTTTGGAGGTACGGTTTTCCACAGCGGCTGCACCAGTTTACATTCCCACCAACAGTGCACGAGGGTTCCATTTTCTCCACATCTTCGTCAACATTTGTTGTTTCTTGTGTTTTTGATTTTAGCCATTCTGACAGATGTGAGGTGATATTTCATTGTGGTTTTGATTTGCATTTCCTTGGTAATGAACATCCTTTGATGTGTCTGTTGGTCATCTGTATGCCTTCTTTGGAGAAATGTCTGTACATGTCTTCTGCCTAATTTTAATTATATTATTTGGGTATTTGATGTTGAGTTGGATAACTCCTTTATATTTTGTATACTAACCCTTTACCATTTGCAAATATCTTTTCTCATTCAATAGGTTACCTTTTAGTTTGGTTGATTATTTCTTTTGCTATGCAGAAATTTTCATTTTGATGTAGTCCCAACAGTTTATGTTTGCTTTTATTTCTCTTGCCTCAGGAGATATATCTAGAAAAATGTTCTTATGGCCAATGTTAGAGAAATTACTGCCTGTGCTCTCTTCTAGGATTTTAATGGCTTCAGGTCTCACATTTAGACTACTAATCCATTTTGAATTTATTTTTGTGTATGGTATAAGAACATGAATCAGTTTCATTCTTTTGTATGTAGCTGTCCAGTTTCTACAACACCATTTGTTAAAGACAAATGGTTTTCCCTTTGTATATTCTTGCCTCCTTTGTTGAAGATTAATTGACCATATAATTGTGGATTTTCTTTTCTGGGTTCTGTATTCTGGTCTATTAAACTATGCCTATTTTTGTGCCAACATACTGTTTTGATTATTATAGCTTTGTAGTATATCATGATATCTGAGATTGTGACACCTCTAGTTTTGTTCTTCTTTTTCAAGCTTGCTTTGGCTATTCAGGGTCTTTTGTGTTCCATACAAAATAGGAATATTTGTTCTAGTTCTTGTTCCATACAAAATAGGAATGTTTGTTCAGAGAAATGCTGTTGGTGTTTTGATAGGGATCATATTGAATCTGTAGCTTGCTTTGGGGAGTATGGACATTTTAACAATATTTGTTCTTCCACTCCATGAACATGGAATATCTTTACATTTTCTTGTGTTGTCTTTGGTTTCTTTTATCAGTGTTTTATAGTTTTCAGAGTACAGGTATCTAACCTCTTTGGTTAAGTTTATTCTTAGGTATTTTATTGTTTTTGGTGCCATTGTCAATAGGATTGTTTCCTTAAATTTCTCTTTCTGCTACTTATTAGTGTATATAAATGCAAATCTATATATAGATTTTGTATCCTGTGACCTTACTGAATTCATTTATCAGTTCTAGTAGTTTTTTGGTGGGGTCTTTTGGGTTTTCTATATAAACTATCATGTCATCTGCAAATAGTGAAAGTTTTACTTCTTCCTTACCAATTGGGATGACTTCTATTTCTTTTTCTTGTCTGACTGCTGTGGCTAGGACTTCCAGTACTATGTTGAATAAAAGTGGTGACAGTGGACATCTTTGTCTTATTCCTGATCTTAAGGGAAAAGCTCTCAATTTTTCATCGTTAAATATGATGTGAGCTGTGGGTTTTTCCATAAGTGGCCTTTATTATGTTGAGGTATGTTCTTTCTAATCTTACTTTGTTGAGAGTCTTTACCATGGATTGATGTTATACTTTGTTGAATGCTTTTTCTGCGTCTGTTGAAATGCTCATATGGTTTTTATCCTTTATCTTATTGAAGTGATGTGTCATTTTGATTGATTTAAGAACATTGAACCACCCTTGCATCCCAGGAATAAATCCCACTTGATTGTGGTGAATGCCTTTTTAATGTATTGTTGGATTCAGTTTGCTAATAATTTGTTGAGGATTTTTACATATATATTCATCAGAGATATTGGCCTATAGTTCCCTTTTTTGTGTGTGGTGTCTTTATCTTGTTTTGTTATCAGGGTAATGCTGGCCTCATAGAATGAATTTGGAAGCTTTCCTTCCTCTTCTATATTTTGGATAGTTTGAGAAGAATAGGTATGAACTCATAAGTGTTTGGTAGAATTCACTGGTGAAGCCATCTGGTCTTAGACTTTTGTTTGTTAGGATTTTTTTATTATTATTGATTCAATTTCATTGCTAGTAATCAGTCTGTCCAAATTTTCTGTTTCTTCCTGATTCAGTTTTGGGAGGTTATATGTTTCCAGGAATTTATCCATTTCTTCTAGGTTGTCCAATTTGCTGGCATATAATTTTTCATAATATTCTCTTATCCTCCTTTGTATTTGTGTAATGTTGGTTATAATTCTAACATGTTTCTAAACCCCATACTATAATTCTACCATAATTCCCATCCCATACTACAATTATACCATAATTCCAATCCTGTACTAGAATTCTACCATAATTCTGATCCCTATACTGTAACTCTATAGTAATTGTAATGCCTATAGTATAATTTTACCATAATTTTAATCCCTATCTATAATTCTACCATAATTCTAATTCCCATACTATAATTCTACTATAATTCCAATCTCTATGCTACAATTCTATAATTGTAATTTAATTCTACCATAATTCTAATCCTTATCTTATAATTCTAATCCCCAATTATAATTCTAGTGCATTCACCAGGATCTAGGAAGACAGGGGATAGTGGGGTCAGGGAAAGAGCATGGGTACCAAAGGAGGGGATAATATTGACTTGGTATCAAGCCCTCATGGCCAGGGACCCTCCTTGTACTCATAGTCTCCCCAGGGAAAACATGAATTTCCACATGTGGGATGGGGGAGAGCAGAGCACTCAAAGCAGAGGAAATGCCACGTGGAAAGGCCCTGAGACTAGGTGGTAAGGGGCAAGTTTGGGAGAGAATGGATTTCCAGATTTAACTGGAATCTGTGGTTTCAGTCAAGATGTTTTATAGCCAGAGCGCAGCTACCCTTGGATGCCATGGGACCCATTCAGATCTTATCCATTTGTGTTTTGAAGGGCTCTGTGTTTTGAAGGGCTCTGAAGGGCTCTTTTGACAGGAGAGGCACATGGTCAGAGCTGTTCTTCTGTAGGATGGAGATGGGGAGAAAAGAAGTTGGGAGTACAGAAGGAGGCATCCATCAGGGCTGACACAAACAGCCACAAGGATAGGCCCTCGCTCCATGTTGCACAGTATGTTACCTTGTGGCTCCAAGAGTAGAATTGGTGTCCTCTGCAAAGGTGTATTTTTTTTTTACCCACAGCATTAAAAAAGTGAAAAACCAGCCCTGGCCGGTTAGATTTTGCAGCTCTTGCCAGCTGGGGATTTTGGGATCTGTGACAGCAATAACTATAACAGCTCCAGCACCCTCCAACAGGCCTTGGGTCTGTTTCCCAGGAGCAACTATTGCCATGGGCACTTATGGGGGTTGGCTTGGGGGAGTGGTATAGGAACTGGGACCCATGGAGGGCATGATGGCAGATGGGATCTTGACCTGCCACTTCCCTTCCTCCCAAGCCTGTGGGGAGGAGGATGCCCTAGGACATAGTCTTGTTAAGGTCTGGAGAAGGAGTCTGGGGTGAGGATGGGGGTTGTGGAGTGAGAGAGAAGGAAAGAAGGAATGTTTATGCCACTCCTGTTCACCTTCCCTTGCCACCTTCACCTTGCCCCAGCCCTGACTCAGGGGACGAAAGGAGTCTCTCTTTTTCTTTTGAGGAGCATCAAAAAGAACATCATGCTCCACAGCCCCTTTAGATTGGCAGTTTGGGGAGTATAGCCAGATGTGGCTTTCTCATAAAAGGCATTGGCCATGGAGGCAACAGAGGGGTCCCCTCCTATGGATCCATAGGTAGTAGGAATTGCTGAGAGGGATTCTGGCAGGAAAGCAAGATCATGGCTCCATTTTATAGGAGAAAATATGTATCTCTAAGTACAATGGAGATACCCTATGGAGACTCCAAATATGACTCTCTGTGTGTTGAGGAGGAGGGATCTTTACATAGGGCTGGTCCTTTGATGGTGAGTTGAATAAGGGTCAATAATTGACAGCAATTTATGGGAAAGTCCTTCCATTGTGCTCTAGGTTGGGGAGCCATGAATTACATGTGCACAGTCCCTGGCATAATGTAGGCACTTGATAAATGCTTGCTGAACGGTGTTTCATAAATGGGCATTGAGTGGTCATTGAGACCCAGGTCCTTTTGTGGCCTTGTGGATCCCTCCCCATAACCGCTTTGGGACACAGCTATTGATGTTTGATGTTTGCAAATCATGGGATGTATCTCCTTTGGTTTCCACAGACATCTGGTTTCACCCTCTGATGGAGGATCCCCAAGGGAGCACCATGTTTCTACTCCTAAAGTCTAAATGTTAGAGCCAGAACTTTTCAAGACTTTTAACTAACTCTCATCCACATAGTAGAGATGGAGAAATTGACCCACTGGTGGGAAATTACTCATCACAAGTTATGAAAGGAGTCAGGGACACAGCATTAGAGTCTGGCTTGCCTGATTTCACACTGGCACTTATTCCACTGAGTCTTCAGTACCATCCCCAGAGGGGAAGGGGAAGTGTTTCCCTATGAGAGTGGCCTGACATCATGGCAACAGAACTCTAGGGTTTCAGATCTCCCTGTTCTTTAATCCCCTGAAAAAGGACTTCAGGAAAAGTTATCCCTCATCCCTCTGAATGGTCAGGCTCTTAAATTATATTGCCCATGACTTCAGAGCAATTACTGGGGTTAGTGGTCACACCTTGGGCAGCATAATAGTTAAGGCCACAGAGTCTGAAACCAGACTGACTGAGTTTGTGTCCCTGCTCTGCACTTGCTACCTATGGTGATCTTGGGAAACTCTCTCAACCTCTCTGTGTCTCTGTTTTCTCATTTCAAAATAAGGATGCTAACAATACTTACCTCATAGCGTTGCTATGAGGATGAAATGAACTTCTTTTGTAAAGGACTTAGAACAGTGTCTGACACACTGTAAGAGCTAGACAAAAGTTTAATATACAAAGCACTGTTGTAGTCTGGGTTCCCTAGAAACCAAACCCAAGACAGATTCGGGTGCACGAAATTTATTAAGGGATCCTTAAAGGAGAAAAGAAAGAAGAAAGGGAAGGAAGACAGAACATGAGTACAACTTAGCTAAGGGTGTGGTCTTAGCTGGGGTCTGACTGTATAACTCAGGAATACCAACTGCACCACAGAGGCAGTCTCATCCTAAGGCAAGGGGCAGGAGTTAGGAAGCAGGGAGCAGCCTTTTGCTTATACCATTCAGTCCTTGTCTACAGTTTTCCCTGAGCAGCAGGAGAGTGGAACGTCACAGAAGAGGCGAATTCCATTTGCCAAAGGCAATTCTAGTGAAGAGAGAGGCTGTGAGCCATTAGCAGCTGACACTAGCTGCAGTTGGGCAATGGGCCCATTGGCCCAGCACAGGGGATCCGAGCGGGGCACCAATGGCGCTGGCTCAGAGCACTAAAGCTTCTCAAATCCCCCTTTGCTTGATAGAAGGGAGAGCATTGTCCTTGGTCTTGACTCTTCCTATCTCCAGCAGGGCTGGGCTTCCTTTCCTACCCCACTCCCCTGCAATAAATCAAAATTCTTATTCAAGAGCTAGAGAAACTCAAGGGCATCCCCAACCCCTGCACCACATTATCAGCTCTTACCAGCTCCCTCCTAGGGGAGGGATCTCCTAAGGACTCCTGAACTCAGGAGGCTCTGGCTCCTGGCATTCAGGAAGGGTCCAGCCTTCTGGTGACAGCTTGACCCACCTACCCCTACCCCCAGGTCCCTGTGGTGGGGACTTAACCATGCAGGAATTTCTATCACACCATGAGCACCTCGAAGGAAAATCGGCAAAATTAATTGGAAATTAAAGCCACCAAATGAGCACTGAATTAAGAAACCATTAACTCCAAATGACTGCTGGAAGGGAGCGGAAGTTAATTACAAAGGCTGCCTGGTTATTTTGCATGTTTTCTGCAACACAGTTATCGTCTTAGATCCTGATGTCTGAGTCTGATTAGAATTCTGGGCTACCAGTGTTGTTTGTGGTGAGATATGCGGCCCACCCCAGGTATCCGTGGACCAACTCAGGCATCAATGAGGCCTCCCTCTGCCTGAGACAGGGCCTCCCCACAAACTCCCTGCCTGATGCACCACAGCATCTTCCCACAGCTGCCCCCTGCCTCAGTACCCTCTAAGGAAAGCCATCGCCTGCGGCGTCCCAGGGAGTCCTTGCCAGCACATTCTCATTGCATAATGGGCACCACCATCCACCTCATTAGGCTCTGCTGGGGATCAGGATTAAATGGAATAAAATGGAAGAAGCACATGGCTTATTAGCCAAGGGGGCTGTAGGAGAGAGTTGGGGCAGGGGAAGCTGACTGCTTGCCAGGAGAACCTCCCAGATGTACTGCCCTGAAAGGCAACTCTGGACCCGCTTCTTTCTCTCCCTGGAAGCAATCTACAGCAATAGTTGACTAATTAGTAGGATGTAAACCCCACAAAGGCAGAGGCTTTTGTTGTTTTTATCACAGTTCTATCCTTAGTGCCTAGATCTGTGTTTAGAACAATAAATATTTGTTGAATGAATGAGTGAATTAGAACCCCCAAGAAACCTTCTGTTGCCCATGAGCTGAGGGAAAGGCCAGTCAACTGCTGAGAGCCATCGTGACCTTTCACTGGTGTTGTGGCAAAGCCTCCTCACTCCTCCCCCTCCGTATTCCATCTGGTATCCCCATCTCCCTCCTCCATTCTCTATATTAAATCCCTGAGTAATTTTTCTAAAATCCATATCTAATCATGTCCCTCCCCCAGGTCCATACTCTATGCTGCCTACAAAGTAAACTACAAAAGTTTAAAAGGTCCCAGCCTGGCATTGGAGACCCTCAGAGATCTGTCCCCAGAGCTTCCCTTCTAGAATGTTCCTCCTCCACGAAGCCCTTCCCAACCACCTGAGCTCCCTGTGAACCTAAGTTCTCCACTTTGACTTTCTGTGTCTTTCTGTGAGTTTAACACATAACTAGGCACCATCCAGTATTTTGACTCTTTCATTAGTGTCCCATGAGTGATTTTCCCCCTCCCCCTATCAATTATAATCTCCTTGAGGAAATGGATTAGGATTTTCTTGGCACTCCCACAGAAAACCCAGGAAAGGGCTGAGAACACGCAGATCTCATGATGAAAGACACTGATTGCTCCATCAATTACTTCAGTGGCTTCCCCTCCCTGTGCTCCTCCACCACATTGTCTTATCACAGCTCTCAGTGTGCCGCTGCTCAGTAATTCACACCCCTGTCTTGTAAGCATTGATTTTCCTATATGGCCTCAGCCCCTGGGCTGTGGGATCATTGAGCACAGGGTACAAATGCCCCTTCTTCCTTCAGGGAGAAGCCCCAGCAACCAGCACAGTGCCTGGCATCCTCAGCAAATAAGAGATAATGAAATGATACCTCCCTGGCTCTCTTTTCTTATCCCACACTCATATGGAGCCGTACATTGACCTTCTGGAGCATTCATTTCTTCTCTTACTCATGTACTCATTTCTGTGTTCAGCAACTGTTCAGTAAACATGGATTATGTGTGAGGCACAAGGCTAGGTATTGGAGAGAGAGCAATGAAAAGACAAGCAGCTTAGACACCTTCATTTCTCTACCATACGGTAGGTGGGCAAGTGACGATGGGAGGGACAGCAAGACATTGGTGCGGGCCAGTGATAGCACACGCAGATGAGAAAATGCTTTCTTCCATCCTGAAGATCGGGGACTGTCTTCTCAGAGCAGAGGATTCTTGATCTGGGCAGTGAGTCCAAAGTGTGCCATGCGGACGAAAAAAGAAAGGTAGAGGAAATGGAATGTACAGAGACACAGTGAAGACCTGGGACATTTGGGGAATTGCTGGTGGAAGCTTGATACCGCCAGAGTTTAAGAGACAAAGGAGAAGGTGGGAGGCAAGTCTGCATGGGCAGGCAAGAGGGAGGGTGAATTGTAACTAAGAAGCACAGGCTTAATCACGGAAGCTTGGCGAGACTCGGGCATTACTACAGTGAGAAGACAGTGGAGAAGGAGAAAATGAAAATCCCTGTGGGAGCAGTAATACAAACCCCGCAGCTGGGGTGAGACGTGTATCTATAGTTCTTGCTTGGTCAGCACCTTTTCCTCCATCAAGTAGGAGTATTTTCCTCTGGGGAACAGCCCTCTCGCTTATCCAGGAGGTTACCTGCCCTGCACTCACCCCGCCACTAGCCCAGGCCTGGCCAATCACAGTGTTCCACTCCCCTGGCCAGTGATTGGCTCAGAGATGATCATGTGATCCCACCAAGCCACTGAGACTCAGTTCTGGGCTCTTTTGTTAGAGAGAAGGGGATGCCTCTTCTACTGGGGTGTTGAGAAGCCAGAGCTGTCTGCAGCCCTCTGCTCATAGCGTGGTTCAGGCCTGCCTGGATGAGGCTGGTATTGAGGAGCCCAGAGCCTGGAGGTGGCATGCGGCTGAGCTCTGAGTGCTAAGAGCAGAAAGATCAACTTCTGGGCTTTCTAGCGGAATTTTTTTTTTAATTAAGCCAATTTGAATCAGGTTTCTGTTATTCACAACTGAAAACGTCCTAACGCACTGATAAAGGCTGTAAAGGTTGTATTGAGACTCCTAGGGGTGAGTAGTTGGTTAGTTGCTGGCCTGGATTAGAGGCTTGGCTCAAGGAAGATGAGCAGAATGTTGTGTGCCTGAAATGTTGGGTTTGGGACACATCTGTGGGAAGGGGCCAGAGAACACAACTGAATTAGCATCTGAGGAGAGTAGTTTGGATTTGAAGAGATAAGATGGACCTAGGACCCACACAAGTAGGGAAGTATTTATCCAAGAACAGAGGAAACTGGAGGAAGACCCCATCTTGAGTTGGGGGAAAAGGTAGACGTAAAGGGAATTATCAATAATACAGGACTGTGCTCAAAACAAAAATCTGTCCCAAAGGAAGCAAACTAGAAAGATAGTTGGCAACTCACTTCCTGTAAAGGGCCAGGTAGTAATTATTTAGGTTTTGCAGGTCATACAGTCTTTGCCTCAGTTACTTAACTCTGCTGTTGTAGAGCAAAAGCGGTCATAGACAATAAGTAAACAAATGAAATTAGCTATGTTCCAATAAAACTTATTTACTAAAAAAGGTAGCAGGCCATATTTGTTTGGGAGTCATAGTTTGCTGACCCTTGAACTACAATGTAGGCTGTTTAGTGCTGTAGACAGAGCCACGTGACAGCATGTGTCTGCAACTTGCAAATCATTCTTCAATTAATACCTGACTTGCTTGCCATAGAAGAATTCGTCAGTGGGGTAGCAAGAGTGATGCTAGGGTGGACTGAAATTCCTATAACCCCTCTAAATCTTGGTTTAAGAGTCCAGCCTTGAAGCTGAAAAAGGGCTTCAAGGGCAGCAAATGGTGGGAAGCAGTGGGCAGTACCAAAGACAGCGCCACTCCTTGGCCTGCAAGGTTAATTTGGGAAGCATCCTGTTTCCATGTTCATAGAAAAGGCCTGTGATCAGGGCCCTTCCTGAGGTGGAAGAGGCAGAAATAAATTAATTAATTAAAATTAAAATTTTTTTTTAATTTTAAAATGATCTGGATATCCCGAAAGGTGTCCTGAGAACCTGGGTGCTTAACTCCACAAGCCGACCCCTAGGACTACATAATCAGTGAGAATGAATCTTTTTCCTAAAAGATCTAAAAATAAGCCACAATTTCATGCTGGTATATCTAGGTGGTGTGAATGAAAGCAGTGCCTGGAAGGGATCTCTGAAAGTCACTTTAGCTCTTGGTGTCTCCTCTTCCTCACCTGTCAAATGGAGATAATAATCACATCCCGGCTTTGCTCACAGGGTCATTATGATTATCAGATGAGACAGTGGACAGGAAAATGCTGTGAGCAGCAGAAAGTATGGATGGGAGAAACTCCATCCAAAAGTCCAGCCTCTGACCTGCCATGATTCTCTCTCATCCTTTTCTTTTTTTAGTGTTAAAAAAAGAGAAAAAAGAAAAAGAAAGAAAGCCTTTCCTTTCCAAGCAATGCAGAGAAATGTCAAAACTAGTTTACTGCCTGTAGCAGGCATCGTTGGTCATGCACCCAACATCCATCCTACTTACCAGTCATTTCTCCTGTAACAGCACTTAGGCTGTGTGACCTGCTCTAGAAGGTGTGGGTTTCACAAAGGCAGTTACAGTTGTCCCATTTCCTTTGCCAATTGTTTTAGGAATTGATATTTGGCCAATGAGATGTGAGAGAAAGAGGTATGGATAATGTGCTCACGTTGATTAAAATTTTTAAAAATTTTTTAATGTTTATTTTTGAAAGAGAGAGAGAGAGAGAGAGAGAGAGAGAGAGAGAGAGAGACTGGGGGAGGTGCAGAGAGAGAGGGAGACACAGAGCCTGTAACAGGCTCCAGGCTCTGAGCTGTTAGCACAGAGCCTGACTCAGGGCTCAACTCACGAACCGTGAGATCATGACATGAGCCAAAGTCAGACGCTTAACTGACTGAGCCACCCAGGAGCCCTGTTTTTTGTTTTTATAAAAAGAGAGAGTGTATGCAAGGAGGGGAGAGGGGCAGAGGGAGAAGATCCTAACCAGTCTCCACACTCAGCACAGAACGCAACATTGGGGCTCGATCACACAACCGTGAAATCATGACCTGAGGTGAAACCAAGTTGGATGCTTAACCGACTGAGCCACCCAGGCTCCCCGATTCAAAAAATTTTTAAAGAGGGGCGCCTGGATGGTTCAGTTGGTTGAGCATCTGACTTTGGCTCAGGTCATGATCTCACGGTTCATGGGTTCAAGCCCCATGTCGGGCTCTGTGCTGACAGCTCAGAGCCTGGAGCCTGCTTCAGATCCTGTGTCTCTCTCTCGCTCTCTGCCCCTCCCCACTCACATTCTGTCTCTCTCTCCTCAAAAATAAATAAACATAAAAAAATTTTGTAGGGGCACCTGGTGGCTCAGTCGGTTAAGTGTCCGACTTCAGCTCAGGTCACGATCTCATGATCTGTGAGTTCGAGCCCCGCGTCGGGCTCTGTGCTGACGGCTCAGAGCCTGGAGCCTGCTTCCGATTCTGTGTCTCCCTCTCTCTCTGCCCCTCCCCGTTCATGCTCTGTCTCTCTCTGTCTCAAAAATAAATAAAAACATTAAAAAAATTAAAAAAAAATTTTTGTAATAAAAAAATGTTTTAAAACACACAGGAAGAGTTGATGTCTCTCAGAATAATGGAGTGAAGCCCATAGTGGAAAAGCAGAGTCAGAGATGCTCCTGGAGCCCCTGGAGCCCACCCCATCCTTGGGCTACCTGTTTTGTGAGATACTGGGCTACTGTGGTTTGAGTTAGTTGGGCCAGAGCTTTCTCTTCCTTACAGTCAAAAGTGTCCTCACTGGTGATCACCACTCGTAAGGAGGTGACCAGGCACTGGATACTCATTGGCAGCCACCTCTCCTCTACCCAGGATCCGCCTCATATTCATTTCAGGGCTTCATCTGAAAAGAAACCTGACAAGCCATATGCTCCCCAGGTCTACACTCATCTTTAACCCTTGGGGGCAAAATGTTGGGATAGGGGGCCTGGCTGTAAGAGTGGAGCCCTGTCTCTCCACCCTCAGACCTAAAGAAGCTCTGTGCCATTGACATGCCTCTTTCATTTAGTGTTCGTAAATGTTCGGTCAGACATTTCAGGGGAAATGTTTATTCTGACTTTGGACCCAGAATGGGAGAAGGAATTTTGTGGTTGTTGGGGTATGTGTTTGGGAACAGCTGAGGGTTAAGACCCAGCTCCTTGAGAGTACAGAGTCAGGCCTGGGCCCTGACATTTTCTCTCAGAGCTCGGGTCTGGGATGGGTTCGTCTGGGGTGGAGAGCTCAACTCACTCCCAGGTCAAAAAAGCACAAGTTGTGACTTAACCCTTTTGTCTCCACCAGGAGACATCAGTTCCATCAGCTCTTCTCAAACAGAAGACTTTCAGAGCCAACAGATGCTCAGAAGCATAGAAGACAGGGCTGTGTTAAAGGTGGGAGTGTGACATGAGATGGACCATGGAGAAGTTCAGGATGAACTACGTCCCATTATCAGTAGCCCCTACTGAGTCAGCAGAAGCATAGGGTGTGGTTGGGTTTATTCAAGTGGAAGAAAGAAGGACCCCTAGCTTCTGAGGCTGGTAGGCAAGAAGGAGACTCAGATGAGAAAAAGCAAGCCATGATGAAGTCACGAGGCAAGGCCAAGGAGAATGACTAACATCCTGCTTCCTAGAGGGCTAAGTTCTGTTGACCCAAGACCCAATCAATTAATGGTATGGGCTTTTCTTCCCAACTCCAGCTCAACACAGTCCATTATCTCTGATGTCTTTCCCTCTGAAAACAGGCTACAGAACATGGAAAAATGTGGCAGCTACATTGAGGATCTCTGCTGGAAGAGAAAGCATGGCCTCTACTCTGGATTGGCTTATCCTCCAGCCACAAAATAAGGGAAGAGTTTCAGGCATTCTCATGCTCAGATGTTCTTTCTCTTTCTCTCCATAGTGACCATCACTGCCCACATCCAATCCACCATCCTCTCTTACCCTGAGAGCCTCCCAACTGTCCCCCCACCTCCAATATCTTCCTTTTTCATCTATTGCCTCCACTCTGGAAACTAGAAGGATCTTTCTGAAGCACAAATCTGAGCACATCACTCTCCTGTTTAGAACTTTCAATGGCTCCCCATTACCTTCAAAATAAAGTCCAACACAACCTTCTTAATGGCTTAGGAGGCCCTTTATTGTCCTACCCTGCTTACATTTCAAGCTCCATCTCAAAACCAGACCCTTTTTTAAATTCAGGACATTGGCTTCATCAGGTCCTCAAATACGCCATGTTCTCTTGCATCTCTGAGCCTTTCTGGGTAGACCATTTTATTCCCTAAAAATTCCGTTGTCTCCTCATTCCCCATCCCTACCTAGCTGCCTCTACCCATCTTTCAGCTCTTGCTAATGCCACTTCCTCCAGGAAGCCCTGGCTCTGGTTCACTCCTCTCCTCAGGGTTTTTGTAACTCCTGGCTTATTTCCACCAAAGTCCCCTCAAAGCTTCTCACAATATATAACAATTGCTCCTTTATTGATCTATCTTTCCCACCTACCTCTGAGTATCTCAGGTATTAAACTGAGACATGAAATGTCAAATCTTTGACCATTTTGACTTACAAAATGGGCAACATCATATGGTTCTACCCAACGCAAGGACCATGATCATTTTGTCACTTGGATCCTAGTGTCTAGCACAAAATCTAAAACACAGTAAGTGCTTAGTAAATGTAGATCATTGGTTTTCAGTGTGACTCCAATTAAGTTTTTACGTCTGATGGCCAACATCAGCAGAAATCTCTTCGGTGATAGAACCAGGGAATATAACGGAAGGGTCTCCTAAGGTCACCTGATTCTGCCTCTTGCCTCCTCTTGGCACTGATGCACATGTGAGAAGCATCACGGTGTTGCATGGGCTGACTTAGTCTAGAGCTGTCCCCAGCCTGAGGTGCATTCCCACCAGGCCCAGAGCATGTTCTGAAGCTGAGGAGGCCATCCTCCCAAGGGCGGGTCAGTGACATCACCATGGCCATAGATGATAATCGTCTAATGTGAACATTCTAGTGTTTCTTGGGCAGAGGGTTTAACATGCCTAATTCACTTGTGCAAAACCAGGCCAGGCTTTAGGGACTATGAAAATCTTACATTGTGCAGACCCATTAAAGTTCTGGAACCCTTAGAAAACACTAGAAAGATCAGCCTTGATACTCTAATTCTTCTCACTGGCACACCACATGGTGCTTGCCCAGGGCCACACAGGTACGTGGATCAGGGGTGGAGAGTCCCCAAGCCAGAAGCATACCCCTCGAGTGAGGTCTCAGCTAAGGCACCAATAACTTATATGTGGTTTTCACCAGGGAGGAGGGCTTAATGAGATTACATCCTTTTACTAATGAAATTAAGTGATATGCTCTTCCTACTCTAATTGTCAGTCTATTTTCCTTTCCCGGGACCTCCTGCCTATGATAAAACCAAGAGCCCCGGGGGTGCATAGGCAGTCCAATATGTGGGTCAATCCTGGTGCTATTGCCGCAAAGGGAGGAAACCAGACAGCCTGCTGGGCCGAGGCACCCCCTGGGCCGCAGCTGAGCATCTGTGTCCCACAACGCTGTGGGCAGGCAGGCGGGCAGGCAGGCAGAGTCCCTGGCGGTGGCCAACGCTGTGCCGGCATTGATGGTCCAGTAGCATCTTCTCCAGTTACGTGGGGGGTCGGGAGCGTGCACTCACATGTGGTCATGTCGCATCTCTGTAGGCCCGAGGTCCCAGTGCTGTTTCCTCAGCTCACGTGCACACTCACCCCTACATGCATATAGGTACGCCTGTGCCCTCGTCCAGGGCCAAGCCCTCCCATTTCTGCCCAGGGCTGGCAATACTCTGTATTTATGTCCCCCAGTCCACCCCTGTGGAAGGTTCCTGGGATTTCCGCTTCCTGGCTTTGCACCCTCAATGCCTTTCTCTGCCACCATCAGGATGGCCCAGGTGGGAACCCCAACCCCCTAGGCTCCCTGAAGGAATGTACTCATACCTGAGCATACGCGAGAGGTATATAGTTTGCTAAAGATTTTGCAAGGCAGTTAAGGGGGAGTGTACATGGGCACACCCCCAGAAACATCCTTTGGACCTGTCTCCAGAGCCCCTGCTTGGCTGCCCCCTACCAGGGCCCTCCCCATTCAGCCCCAGCTCCTGTGGCTCCTTTCTCCTCCACCAGGATCAAACCACCCCAATTCCCTCTTCAGCCCTCTGAGCTCCTACTCCCACACCTGCACAAACAAACCCGGCAAAATGCCTGGTGGACAAGACGCCTTCCCAGTTTCGATTACTGACCTCAGAAAATAGCTTTAGATGCAGAAATTCTTTTGTTCTGCCTGATTCTCCTGGTTGTGACCTGAGCGCCCTTGCACCCACCCCCACTTGCCTCTCTGCCTTAGCACGCCCTCTGGATTATTTCCTGGCTCTTTCCAGCTACAAGTCCGTCTCTGGCCCCAGCAATGCTTCCTCCAACAGACTAGGTAAAGCCTTCCCCTTCCTGCCCCCCAAGAGTGCCCATCCCCAGGATCCCTCATCCGACCCCTCTGCCTGTGACCAGCCACATGCCCACCTGTTCCTTGCCCCTGGCCTGGTGGGGGGTGGGGAGAGATGGAAAGGAGAGGGTGTGAGTAAAAGAGGACTGGTTTGCACTGGGTGTGGACGGCTGGAGCTGAAGGAGAGCGTGAGGAAAGGAATGAAGGGGAAAAGGAAGGTGAGACTGATAGCGGGTTAACGGGGATTTCAAGGGTCCAAGAGGGAGGGGAAATGGAAGTGAATAGGTGTCAAGAGGCGTAGAGGAAAATGGAAGGAGACCCAGAGGCAGAGAAACTCTAAGAAATCCAGCTGGAGACCACACAAACACTCCCCTGGATGGCACCTGCTCTGTGGCAGCCGCAGGGCAGACAGCTGTGTGTACCCCCATTCCTCGATGCCAGAGCCCGGGCTGGGGCAGCCTCAGGAGGGTACGCCCTGCTGGGTGTCAGAGGACGGGCCTGGGGCCTTGGCAGGTGCCCAGTTTACTCAGGGAGAAGGCAGCAAATGCAGAGGTTGTGACCAGACCCCATCCCCGGAACCTGTCTCTCTACCCCTGCCCTGTGTGCGGCCTGCCTCTAACCCCCCCTTCTGGGCAGCACCGGGTTGGATCCACCCACCCCATCTAAAGGAACTGGAGCCTGAGCCCCACAGTGCTGTCCTCACTGGGGAGGGGAGAGACCTCAGGCCCAAGAAGGAAGCCAGGCTGGCAGCCTTGGAGACCGGAGCAGGGAGCACCGGCTCCGGAAGGCCCCAGGGTGATCCCTCTGCTTCCCTGAAGACACAGCCTTTGCTTTTGGCCTGTGTCTCGGGGCCCTGAATGGACAAGCTGCCCCTCCCCGTCTGCTACCTTGGGCTGGGGGATCCTTTCTGCTTCCTCCCCTAGAATAAAGGCCTCCATACATGCCAGGCGTCCCACCTCCTCATCTATCCTCGGGCGTTCTCCACTGCCCCCCCGCGCCCCCCCCCCCCACACACAAGCTGGCTCCAGCCTGCCTCCTCCTGGCAGCTGCTTAGACCGCTTCAGCCCTCCCAGACCTCACCCTCTGGGCTCAGGTCTCCCCTGGGGAGGGGAGCCGAGGCAGGCACTGTGGTGGGAAGGGACAGCACGGCCACCTTCAGGTTGTTTGGCACATGGTTGGGAACAGGACTTCACACATCGTCCCCAAAAGACAGCCCCGGAGGCTCTCTAGCTTGGGCCACTGCCCAGGTGGCGGATATGAGGGTCAGCAGAGGAAGGCCTGCAACTTGGGCTGCTGGCTGAGGTTTGAGGAACACCCTGCCGCTGCTCAGAGGAACAAGGCATCAGGGGATGCTGGGGGAGGAGCCTAGGGTCTTGGCCCACGTGGCCTCACAGCTACCTTGCTGGGACCAAGGCCCCTCTGGACCATCCATTCCTGAAGCAGCGGTTCCTGTGCTGGCCTTGGGAGATTTCCACAGCTGGCAATGGCTCCCACCTGTCCCCACTCTTGAGAAAGAATGCAGAGGGAGACCACATCCCAGCTCCAGCCGGCCACCGTCATATTTCAGGGGTGCTGGCAAGTCCTTCCTATCCCTGCCTCGGTTTACCTGTTTCATATCTACCCCATCTATTTTTTTTTCAACGTTTATTTATTTTTGGGACAGAGAGAGACAGAGCATGAACGGGGGAGGGGCAGAGAGAGAGGGAGACACAGAATCGGAAACAGGCTCCAGGCTCCGAGCCATCAGCCCAGAGCCCGACGCGGGGCTCGAACTCACGGACCGCGAGATCGTGACCTGGCTGAAGTCGGACGCTTAACCGACTGCGCCACCCAGGCGCCCCTACCCCATCTATTTAAGAAGGACATCTGGGCCAGCCCTGTGCCCCATCCCGACCTTTGTCCCAACAGTGGGGTGAGTAGTGGAAGGGCCTTCTCGGCAGTGGAGGTGAGAGGAGGTGGGGCTATTGTAAGAAATCCCTGCCTGGTCTCTAAGCAGTCAAGAGGCAGAGTGGACAGTCAAAATGGCCGGAACACATAACACATATTAAAATTCCCCGGTGTGGCCAACCCGGGGCCACAACCCAATACCAGACCGAAGATACAGAAGGAATCATCTGATAGCCTCTAGGGTGAACCTCTAGGGCATGAGCTAGACACTGACCCCTTGGCTCACAACCCATGTCACACGCCTCCCCCACTCCCACCCCTGCCCTCCACAGTTCCCTGTTTCTCCACGGAGCCCCCAACCCACCAGTGGGAGCCACACCTTCTTCTGGCCATGAAGACAGAAGGACAAGGTCTTGCATGGTGAAGTAGGTCAGGCCAGGGGTGGGAGTTGGGGTGGGTAAGGGGCTCTGTGAGAGGCTCAGAGTCTAGGGGACACTCCAGAGACCCCTCATATGACAACAGCAGCTTCCCCAGGTGGGGGTAAGGTGACTTTCTCGTTTCTCAGGGCAGCCTGCACACCTCTTTCCTATTCTAGGTTTCCCCCTTCCCCCATTGGCAGCCTGGCTTCCTCCTCCAGGACTTGTGGTGACTCAGAGATAGGTCCAGCTCAAAGATGTTTCCTTTCTGGGGCACCTGGCTGGCTCAGTCAGTGGAGAGCATGTGACTCTTGATCTTGGGGTTGTGAGTTCGAATCCAGGTTGGACATAGAACTTACTTGAAAAAAAAAAAGGTGTTTCCTTTCCATTTAACAAAGAAGCAAAACAAAACGGAAAGGAAAGGGTGTGAGAAGAGTGTTTCAGATGCCCTCAGCTAGGAAGGAAGGACAGCTGCCCTTCAATGCCAGGCGTTGGAAGTCTGGGCACACACAGGGCCTCCTGAGAACTGCGCCTTGAGGGCTGGCTCTGCAAGGCGGAGGCAGCCTCATTGGGTCTTGGGCCGGGGTGCAAGCTAGCCCTGGGGGAGCCCTGCCGAGAGTCCTCACTGAGGCCCAGCTCCCCTTCCCTGACTTCCTGGACCCACAGCCTTGGGCTCCCCATTTTGGCCCCTGTTCTCATTGCCCAGCTCCTTTCTCTGCAGCCCAGGGCACTGGAAGGAACCTTCTGCTGAGGTCGGCAGACCAACCTTGTCACAACGGGCGGAGTGACTGTAGGCAAACCACTCCCCTCCTGCTTTGGCAGCCTTCCTGGCAGAGGGGGTATGTGAACATACAGGTCCCTAGGAGCCTCGGGCTAGACCCTGCTCTGAACTTCTTCTAAGGAAGGCCTCCCTGCCATGGCTCTTGACATGGAGGCCGCCATGTTTGATCCTACCAGCAACCCCTATTTACTGGGCACGGCCTCACTACTTCTCACAACAACCCTGAGGGTAGTGTCTCCATTTTACAGATGATAAATCCAAAGTCAGAGAGGTGAAATCACTTGCCAAAGCAAATTCACCTGACAAATGGCAGGGCCAGGATTTGAGCCCAAATGTGTCTGACACCAGACTCCCCTTCCCTCCCACCCTGGTTGCTCCTAGAGGTTATAAGGCTGCCAGCAGGGATGTGTGGGCAAGGCGGACACCAAAGTGATCCACTGAGATAGGCTCCTACTTGGGACCGACAGGCCCCCAAGTTCTACAGGCTTATCTGGAATGTTCGAGAGGCAACCATCTTCCCATAGTGAGGGTGGGCAGTGGGCAAAAACTGGGCAGGACCCAGAGAATCTACCCCTGTTCCTGGGCCACTTAGGAGCACCAGGGCAGGGCTGCAGAGCCCTAGGTATTCCGAAGGTCTGAGACCCCAGCCTCTCTGGTCAATCCGCCAGGCTGGCCCAGGCTGCATGGAATTAAGAGCCAGTGGTATATGGAGCCCTGCAATGGGGCTCCTCAGATAAATCAAAGACCCTCATAGATCTAGACAATACTGTATCCATAGGGGCGCCTCTGTACTGTGTGCCTGGGATCGGTTTCGTCCAGGGGTGATGCATCTCACTCCTTGCTTGTGCTTTGCTTTGGTTGAAATTAAATTACCTTGCGTTTCCTTCAGTGCGCGGCAGTTAGAGTTGCAGTGATAAGCCCAGGGGACCCTTACAGGTCATTTTGTTCACTGTTTCTCAGCCCTTTTAAAGCCCTGCCTCCCTTTGATAAATATAAAAACCTCACACTTGCCTTTAGTGACGGGTGACATTTCTAAAGGGAGTCAATGCTGTGGTTCTAGTATGCTGAGTAATGGCCCCCAAGCAATTCCTGGGCCCAGTGAATGTTATCTTATTTGGGAAAAGCTTCTTTGTAGCTGTGATTAAGTGAAGCTAGAGGGGAGAACATCTGGACTGTCCGGGTGGACCCCTGCATGCCACCACATGTGTCCTTAGAAGAGGGAGATGTGACACTCGCAGAGGGAAGGCCATGTGACTACAGAGGCAGAGGTAGGAGTGATGTGGCCACAAGCCAAGGAAATCCAGCAGCCACCAGAATTCGGAAGAGGCAAGGAATGGATTCTCTCCTAGAGCCTCTGGAGGGAGTGTGGCTGTGGCGAAACCCTCCATTTCAGCCCGGGACTACCGATTTCAGACCCCTGGCCTTCAGAACTATGAGAGAATAAATTTCTGTTGTTTTAGGGCACCCAGTTTGTGTCAATGTGTTACAGCGGCCACAGGAAACTGATACAATGATTTAAAACAAGTCAGAGGGGCGCCTGGGTGGTGCAGTCGGTTAAGCGTCCGACTTCAGCCAGGTCACGATCTCGCGGTCTGTGAGTTCAAGCCGCGCGTCAGGCTCTGGGCTGATGGCTCAGAGCCTGGAGCCTGTTTCCGATTCTGTGTCTCCCTCTCTCTCTCTGCCCCTCCCCCGTTCATGCTCTGTCTCTCTCTGTCCCAAAAATAAAATAATAAAAAAACGTTGAAAAAAAAACTAAAAAAAAAAAAAAAAAAAAACAAGTCAGAGCCACTGTGGATTCAATAAGCTGTTTGTAAACTGCAGAAGCCACCCTTGGAGGTTCTGACAGTCCCTCATGCTTAGGGTTTGATGTTATCTAATGCACCCAATTTACAGAGAAGAAACCTGAGGTCCAGAGAAAGGCAAAGACTAACTCAACGTCACAAGAGTAGTTATTGGCCGAGACGGGACTAAAGCTGAAGAGGTTTGACTCTCGGTCCTCTGAGGGTCCCAAGCTGTCTTCTTCACCCTTTATTCCCCTATCTGGGGAGACAGACGGGTCTAGAAAGTTCTGGTGATCAGGAACGGGAGATAGGGGCCAGGCTGAGAAAAGCCTGGAGCAGCACCCCCTAGTGTTAGAAGCTGATCCGATAGATTAGGTGCAGATGTTCTAATACTCTTCTTACTAAGAAGTAAAAACGGTATCTTTTATAACCTGTGATGGAGATCACAGTTGGGTACCGGGCAGTCAGGAGAGGCATCTGGCGGAGAAACAGCACAGAAGGGAGGGGCAGTGGGGTGGGCTAGGAAGGGGGCAGAGCCACGGCCAGGGCCAGTGAGCGGAGTGGGCGCCAGCCTCAGAGTCCTCTAACTGCTCAGCTTTGCCGAAGACTAGATCTTGCCATGAGCAGAAGCGGGCAAATGCAGCCAAGCCTTAGCGTGTACATGTGCCGTGTGCACACGTGTGCTCAGAGGGACACACTGGATTCAGGCATGCACACATAGACCATAGACCATACGCGCGCGCGCGCGCACACACACACACACACACACACACACCACGAGGGCTGGAGCCAAGCCCAGCCGGGGAGAGCTATTCATAATTCGTCAGTTGCCCTTTGGGTTACACTTTAAGTCCAAAAGCCAAATGGAGCGTGTTGCCACGATTTGTTCTCTTGGCATAACAGCTCTTGAATGAGCCCAGATCCCTAGCGTGAGATGCGCTGCGGCCGGGAATCGTACAGCTTCCTCTCTTATGGTCTGCAGCTGAGCCTACCAAGGGCATCCCCCCCCCACCCCGGCCCAGGGCCTGACTCCCTCTCCCCTCCGTTACATCACTCTGCTTGAGCCCCAGCACCAGAAATGGCAGGCCCAATTTCCCATGAACAATCACAAGCTCAAATGCTCCAGGATTTAGAAAATGATTTTTTTGAACTATTTTTCAGGGCAGAGAGAAATTTTCAGGGTAGAGAGTATGAGAAGGCCTGGGGTAGCAGCTGACCTGGGAAACGGAGCTGCCCAGGCCTGGGCCTCCTGTCATGTCACCTCAGCGTCTGTCTCAGAAAGACCACTGTCTGGGGAGCGGGAGATGCACACCTGAGGACACCAGCCAGACAACGTGTGCCCGGATGGCGCACAGAGGAAGGTGAGGACATAACCGGACAACTGGCTACCAATGCAGCACAGCCATCTGGGGTATAGGGACCAGAGGGCAGCTTATGGAACAGATAAGGAACCCCAGGAAACTTCTGGAGCACTGGGAGGAAGGACTAGCTCCAGGGAAAGGAATGATGGGCACAATGATTCCGGGTTGAGGTTTTGTTGTGCTGTTGCTGTTTTTTAAGATCCTAAATAGTCTGGAGGCAGGCCCTGCTGCTGGGATGGTGGCCGGGCTTCAGGTCAACACCAGGGGAAGACCGGGAAGCAGTGTGTGCTCTGCCTGGCCCAGGACAGCAAGTCCACTCGGAGACAGACCAGGCTCTTTCCCGGGGCTGGGATGGGTATAGACCCAGGGCAAGCAGGCCGGGCCAGGTGGATGCTGGGCCTCTGGCACTAGTCTGACCTTCCTCCCTTAAAGCGTGTATACAGGCAGCTTGGGGTCAGAGCAAAGGGCTTCGCTCTGGCTCCCATTGTTGGGGGGTGGTACCTCAACACGGTCCAGTCTCCTGTCTGCTGTGTTGACCTTGACCCCTGCATTGCTCAGGCCAGACCTGGGCACCGAGCATGCCCAGTGAGCCCCCATCCTGGGAGAAGTGAGGGCTCACCAGGGCCCCCCCCCCACTAAGTTCTACGTGGAGACTTCACTAGAAGCACCCGAAGGTCCCTTCTCCTCCAGAGTCTGGGAGCTACTACCTTTTGAGGCCCTCCTGGCAAGAAATGATGGAAATCCAGTTTGAGCCAGTGAGACACAAAGGGGATATGACTGGATCACGAAACCAAATGTTGGGGAAGGTCGGGGAGCAGCAAGCCTCAGGGGAGACGTGAGACCCTTACACCACAAGGCCTCCCTCATGGCCTCTCCTCCCTGCTGGCTGAGGCTGTCAGCCTCCTTTTCCCATGCCAGCCTTCTCTGTAGGCCAGAGCCTTGCACATGGGCTCCGGGGTTCCCTCTGCCAAGAGCTCTCTGCAGGAAAGAGGGGGCCTTCTTTCCTGGGTTCAAATGTTCAGATCCCAGGGAAAGATGCTGATTGGCTAAGCTTAGGTCATGGACCTGTCCTGTGGCTGGGGACTGGAGCGGGGGGGTGAGGGTGTGCTGCGATCGGCAGGTCCCGGAGCAGCAGGGAGAGTGGCTGGGTAGCCACGCAATGGGGATCCTAGATCATCTATAGCATCCTCTCCTCTGAGCAGATAGGAGCAGGGAGTCGGGGCGGTATAGGTGGGAAGGGGTACAGGTGACACGCAGAGACTGTCACTCCTCCTACTGCCCTGTCACAAATAGGCTCTCGGGTCCTGTCTTTGACATTGAAGTCCCTTTACAGCTCCTTCCCCACATCCTTACCGCTCCAACTCCTCCGGCCCCAAACCACTCAGGGACAGCAGAGCACCTGGGTTACAAGTGTGGCCTCTGGAGCTGCACTGTCTGGGTTCAAATCCCAGCCTTGCTACTTACTAGCAGTGTGACCTTGGGCAAGTTACTTGACTTCTCTGTGCCTTAGTTATAATTTATTTTATTTTATTTTATTATTTTTTGGAAAGAGAACATGAGCAAGGGAGAGGGGCAGGGGGCGGAGAGAGAGAGAGAGGGAGAGAGAGAATCTTAAGCAGACTCCATGCTCAGGGTAAAGCCCAATTCGGGGCTCGATCCCACGACACTGGGATCATGACCTAAGCAGAAATCAGGAGTCGGTCGCTCAACTGACTGAGCCACCCAGGTGCCCCCCTGCCTTATTTACTACAAGGATGAATTCAGTTTAGCCATACAAAATCACTTCGAACAATGCCTGGCACACAGTAAGCCCTCAGGAAGTGTTAGCTGTCATCCTGGCCTCTAAGACTCGGTTTGCACCGACCCCCACCTAGCACGTCCCTACTGTGGTCCGAATCCTCGTCTTCCTAAAGCCTTTCTGGCCACTGTGCCACTATGGATAAGCCTCATTTCAGAATCCCCATGGCATTCAGGGCCGGGCATCTTTGGGAATGACTCATCTTCCTAACCCGTCCAGGCTCCTTCTCTCGGTGCCTTCCGTCCCCGGAGCGCTGTAGCTGGTCTGGGCACACAGGGGTGTCAGGAAACGCTTGGGCACACCCCACAGTCCTTACAGGACAGGCAAGCAATGGAAAGAAGCAGTCATCAGTCACCCTGGAGCCCAGCACCGATGAGGCCGTTAGAACCAAGTAAGCAGGGCCCTGTCTCCCAGATGCCACTCCCCCAAGAGACGGGAAGACCTGTACCTGTGACATCACACCTTCACCCATAAAAATAACCAGCAATCTTAGCAGCCCAGGTGCAGCCTGCTTCATGAGGTTATGAGGGCACGTCGGCACCTGCTGGCTGAATGATACCCCTCCTCTCTGACCCTGCAGCAGGGGACATAGATGTGCGCCCACTGGCAGAGATCTCGGAGACCAGGACGGACAGGGAGACGGCCATAGGCCGAGTCCGGATCTTCCAAATCTAGTTCTGGAAACTGGCCGGGCCGGTTTGGAGCATCTGATACGGAGTCTCGCTCTGGCTCTGGAACTGGGTCTCTGCCCCTGCTCCTGCCTTCATTCCTCCCTCTTCCGAGTCCATCAGGGCTGAGGGAGCGCCCGGGGCTGTGGGTGGCATGACAGGGGTTTGAGGAAGATAAACACAGATTAGTCAAGGACTGTCAGACCCAATTATATTTCCATGGAGCCTGGCAGCAACACGATTTAGTCTTGACCCCCTTTAGTCTTGGACCCCTCCAAACCAGACACTCTGGACTCTGCTGTCTACCACTGGGCCTCCCCTGGGCTCTGGTCACAGAGACAGCCTGGCTGTCCCACCCAATCCTCTGAGTGAGCCCAGGATCAGAGCGGGTGCCCACCTGTCCCTCTGGGCTCAGAGAATTGCCTAGGATGGGTAGGTGCATTTCCATGCCCTCCCAGCCTGGGGTGATACAGAATGGCACCAAGCAGGCCGGGGTCACTCTTGGACCCAGGGTCCCCCATCTTCCCGTTTCCCAGCGTCTGGGAGGTTATTAGAGGCAGCAATGGCCTGGAGGAACGCCCAGAGCAGGCCCGGACGCGTGCACCTGTGTGCAAAAGCAGCGGCATGTGGCACCAAGTTTGGGAGTCCACATTTGCTGTGACTGGGCCTGGAGGTGAGTGGTCGGAGGGGAATGTAGAATAGCTGATGACTGTATGTGGTAAGAGGGTGTCTAGGCGTGTGGCTAGGAGGATGAAAGCCAGGGAGGCTTCCTGGAGGGGGACACTGTGAAGAAGTCTCCTCCTACGCTTACCTGGGCGAATCCCCTTTATCCTCCTATCCCGCTGTATCGTTCCTGGCAAAGAGTGGGGCCGGAGAATTCCAAACACCGAGTCTATTTGGCTTGGGGCCTCATTACAGAATTATTTTTTCCATCAGAAAATTTGCTGAAGCAAAATGGTGTTTGGCTTCAGCAAATATTAAGCCAGTTTGCTTTCCCAGAGCTCATACTGGAGGGAGGGTGGTGAAGAGCCTGGGGCTGTGAGAGGCCAAGTGGGGACCCTTAATTGGCAGGGAGAACCCTCTGGTGTCTGCTCGGTGAGCAGCCTCACATCCAGGAGGGTCTCTCACCTCTCTCTGCCTTTGCCTGAGCCTGGAGCGCTCTCCCCCCCCCGCCCACCGGGAGCACAGCTGCTCTGCCTTCAGGGGTTAGTGCACCTGCCCTGTCTCCGTCTGTGAAGCCGGCTGATTCCCTTCCCCTCGTCACACCCCAGCACCCGCCTCTTGTGCTCGGTTGTCCTGATTCCTCTGAATGGTGAGTCTGTACCTCTCCCAACTGGGGTCTCTTGGCAACAAGCCTTTCGTTCGGTTTAATGCGCGGTAGCCACTTCCAAAAGGTTAGTGCGTATTGACCACCCACTATGTGCCAGGCACTTGGTAAGGAGCGCCGCTTTTATTCTCAACCTGACCACCTGTGAGCTCAGTTCCCTGTTGAGTATTCTCCTTTTAGAAAGGCGATTGAGACTCATCCTGTCCAGGAAAGGAGGCGGGCATCGAAGCGTGTCTTTCTGAGGTCAGAGCCCAAGGTCTTCACCGCTGTGTTACGGCGCCTCCCCACTGAGACGGAAGATCTGGACTCGAGGTCCGAAGGCCAGAGGTCTGTGCTGGCTGTGCCTCCTAGCCCTTTACAACCCAGACCTTGGCTTTTCCCTCCGTAACATGCAAGGCAGGTGCTTCCACCTTTAAAGGTCTATGCCAGTAGCAGGAAAGGCAATGTGTCTTTGGATCGGCATCTTGTTTTAAAGATTATTCTCTCTGCTTTGTTTGTTTGTGGCCTTCTGCCCATGGCCTCTGGAAGCCTGGCTAAGCGAGGCGGGCATGTTTTCTCCGGGCAGTTTGGAGCAGGACACGGTGCCCAAAGCCGGGGTCTCAGACACTGGAGTTCAGTTGTCACTCTGCCTGGGCACTCCCGTGTGGTCTGCGTTACCCAGCCGCAGGTCTGGGGTCTGAGGCCAACGGGCATCAGCTGAGCTGGATCGGAGCTGGCCTCCAGGACTGTGGGACAGGTGGCGCTGACTGCAGAGGGTCCCCCCTCCCCCCTCTCGGAGGAGCCTGTCATTCTGAGTGTCCCTAAAGCTCAGGCTGCCCTGCACACATCCTCCCCAGCTCCTCCAAGGGAGCCAAAAACCCAAGTCCCCAGCTGGGCAGCAGAACGTGGGAGGTAGTGCCCAGGGCACTGGCTGCCTGAGCGCCCAGCTGTGCCCACACCGCCTCTGGGCATTGCCAGACAAGCCTGCCCACACCACCCGGGCCCTGGACAAAGGAGCCCTGGAAGAACGAATCAATGGGCCCCAAGCCACTACCATCTGAACGCTTCCCACAGGGCACACATCTCTCCCTTCCTCCCCCTTTCCTGGCTCCTGTTCGGTTTCCTTGCTCTTTCTCTCCCCTTCCCCTCCCTTGCCTTCTCTTTTCTTTTTCCTCTCTCTCCCACACAGCTGCCTCTAACTCCAGACGATACTTCACAGCCTTGAAGCAGAGGAAGGCCACAGGGTCACGGTGTGCTGTTTGTTCTCAATTAGAGAAAATTTTCACCGGAGACAATCAGCCCGACTCAGGGTACCTGAACCCCAATCTGCAGGGACCGCGAGCTCCTCACTGGCCCTTAACCTCTGATTAAAGTCTCAAACATAGCTGGCAGTGTGTTAAGTCACTCCCTATGCACACGCACAAGCTCACAGGCACGTGCACACACATGTACACACCAGACCCCCCCCCCCCAATCAGACCAGAGACTGAGTGGATGGATGGGTAGATGTGCCAGAGGTGGAAAGGTGGGTGCCACCACAGTCAGACTAACGAAGCTGGCTTGGACAAATGAAGGGATGTTGGATGGTGGGCTGGAGGTGAACGGGCGAACAGGGAGATGAGAGCAAGTGTTTTGTGTTTTGCGTTGTCGGAGTGTTGAGGTGGGGACGCACCCACTGGGGAGCTAGGCTGATAACACCCCACATGATGTGATGGCGTGCCAGTGTGTGCAGGAACCAAGGGATCACCTGAAAATTTGTCACCCGGCCACTTGGGCAGATTCCGTGACCCAGATGATCTCTGGACAGCCTCATCAACAGGCCTGGAGGCAATTCGGTAAAGAGATAAAGGGCATAGGAGATCAAGGACTGGCCAAGAACAGGAGTCCGCTGACTTCTCTGTGAAAGGCCAGATAGCAGACAGTCAGGCTTTGTGCAGGCTGCCCCGTCTCCGTTGCGACTACTCAGCTCTGTGCTTGTAACACAGAAACAGCCCCAGATCGCAGGAAATGAACGGACGGGCTATGTTCCATTATCCAGGGGGGCTGAAATTTGAGTGTCATATAATTTTCACATGTCACAAAAGAGTATTCTTTTGATTGTGTGTCAATCATTTCAACCTGTAAAGACCATTCTTAACTCACAGCTCTACAAAAATGTCAGTGGGTTGGTTGAGGCCCACGGGCCATGGTTTGTTGCCCCTGAGGGTTAGGGGGGGCCTGAGACCGATCAGATCCCAGGGTGGGGCATAGGCATCAGGCCAGCCTCCCCTGCCCCACCCCAGCTCTCTAATTCAGATTCACCGCCGAATCTTCTGATGACCATCTCCTCTTGTCACCTGCTTTTAGCGAGAGAAGACAGACTTGGCAGTATGTCAGCACCCAGACCCCTCAGAAGTCCTGTGTCTCGTTGCAAATTACCAGCCCAGCGTTGCTGATGGTAATTTGACTTCCCATGTAGCTTGCCTACTGGGAGAGATTGTTCTGTCAAGGCAAACATCCGTTCCACTTGAGTAGCATTTCTTATTATAAATTAATAAATTGGCATCAGGGCGTATATATAAATATCAGTCCATGTGAGTTTGGTAAATGTGAGTCTGTTGCAGATTGATGCATCTCCTTGCACCCCGCCTACCAAAGCAGATTCCTGCTTTGGCCCCGAGGCTGCTGGCTGGGTCCTTGGTACCATCACAAGGTAATGCCACCTTGAGAACCCTTCCGGCTGTTAGGTTGCTGGCGACGAGCCTCTGGGCTGTGCCCCACCGTGCGCCTTTCTGTTGCACAGGTAGCTGGCTGAATGGGTGGCTGGATGTGGGAGGAGGGTGGCTGGATAGCGACTAAGTGTGTGGCTGGCTGGGTAGATGAGTGAAGAGGTGAATAATGGATGAGACACTCGGGAGTGGGAGGATGCAGTCCAAATCCGTGCCCACCAGAACAGTGGGCCCGGTGGGCACGGCGGATGAGAAGGCAGCCACAAATGCCCCACGAGGTAAAGGCCGAGCCAGGAACTAACCTGTGTGGAGCGCCTGCCCCCTGCAGCTCTGAGCATAGGCCTGGTTCCCTCTCCCTTGTCCCCTCTGTCTCTTCTCCTTGCTCTCATGACCTGGTTTGCATGACCTTGACCTTTGTGGGACTTACTCAGGCCCTTCCTGTTTCAGGGTTACAGGGGCTTTCTGGAACTGGGATCTCCTCCCACACCCTCCCATCAGCTCCAGCCCTTGGTTTGTTTGCAGTAGATAAAAATGTTTTTTCCTCAACCTTTACTTGGTGGGACAGAGTCCATCTCAAGAGAGATTATGCAAAACTTAAGATTCCAAAATGGGTCCCCTGCCCAGTCACTGGTCTTCCCTTCATAGCAGCCCTGTATCCGTTTCTGCCTTTGGCCTATTATGGGTCAGAGTCAGACTCTCCCTTCCCATTCCGACATCTGAAGGGCCTTTCCTCCAGGAAGCCCTCTCTGATTGCTCCCAAGGAAGCCCAATCTCCTACGGCGTATTGTAGCTCCGCACCTAGACTTCATTTCACACAAAGAGATGTAGCAGTCTGTGGTTTCCGTGTGTGTGTGTGTGTGTGTGTGTGTGTTGGGAGGGAAGCTCTCAGGCTTCCCCACCTCCTCTCCCTGTGGAGCTGAGCTGGGATGACGAGCCCCCATAGGTGCTGAGCTTCTTAAATAAGGAGCCGTTTAATTTTCTCAGCGAAGCTTCCGTCAGTGGACGCGCTAAGGGAGCATGGTGGGCCCATGGAGGAGGGAACCACCAGAAAATAAACACTGGGCCTGGCTATTATCGCTTTTTGTTGTGGTTAATTTGTCCCCTGTTTGGCTTCTGATAGGCTCCGAGATGACGAAAGAAACCCAGGAATTGTCTCCCCGCTCCCCAAAACTTGATCTTCAGCAAGGGAGAGCTCAGGCTGTGGCATAAATTAGCAGAAGCTGGAGTGTAAAAATATGATTCTGTGAACAAACAAAAGCATCCAGTCATGAGACCAGCAAGCGGCTGAGCTGTTCCCACTGCTGTCAGCTCTGTTTCCAAGCAATTAAAAAGCAGAGGAGAAGAGACAGCACGCCCTGAGCAGGGGGTGCAGGAGGGAGGCCGGCAGCAGGTGCGGCCCCCACCAGGGCCCTGTTATGTCCCTTGAGAGGGATCTGGTGCCCGGCTGCCCCGGCAGACCGGAGTCGTGGTCTGTCTAGCCCCAGGCTGCTGGGGGACCTCCTGGTGTGGTTTTTGCCTCTTGGCCTCAGTTTCTTCATCTTTAAAATGAGCATAATAACTCCTGGTAGCTTTCGCACATATCTGTCACGAGGATCAGACAAAATACAAGGTGAGAAAGGGTTTAAGGAAAGGTAGAGGTACCTACCCCCAAGGGGCTGCCGGGAGGGTGTGTCGGCCCCGAGACCTCTCTTCCTAGGCAGGCTCCACCCCTGCCCATTCTACGGATGTCAAAAGTGAGGTTCTGCGAGGTTGGAACTGGCCCGCTGTCACTTTCCAGAAATCAAGCTATGTCTGCCAGACACGGAAGCCAGTAGGCTCCCTGGTCCACCTTATAATCAGAGCACTAGTTGGCAAGCTGGAACTGAACAGCTCACTGGGGACCCACAGAGAGCTGCAGGGTGAGCCAGTGTGAGGGTGTGGGGGTGACCTGGGCCTGGTCCCCCAGAACCGATCTCCTGAGGAGAGGGATTGGGCAGCCCACAGCACAGTACCTTCCAGAACACTTGAAATTAAAACTAGCCTCATCAGAGCCCAAAGGCATCAATTCTCTGGCCTCTTGCAGTAGAATTCTGGCCACTCAGATCCTAAGAAGGCCCATTATGAACAAGGGCTCTGGGGACCCTGGGATGGAAAGGCACGGTCCCTGTCACCAAAGGGTTTCCGGACTCATGGGCAACCTTCATGAGAGGCTGTTACATGGTGGTGATGCTATAGAGAAAAATAAAGCAGGAAAGGTGGGGGTGCGATGGGGTATGGTTTTAAATCAGGTGGTCTCATCTAGTCATTAAAATAGTCCTCATTTGACAGTGGAAGAAACTGAGACTCTGACAGGTTAAGTAACTTGTCCAAGGTCAGACTGTGAGGAAGGGAGGAGCTAGGATCCGAACCAGAATCTTCTGAAGGGGGAGCTTTGTTCTTAACTACGGGGCAACCATGAGTCCGGATGACCCCACAGCAGACAGAAAGCCATCTGGACAGAGGTTCCGGCAAGGAAACTAACAGATCGAAGAGTTCTGTTTATTCTGTGCGATCAGGAAGGCTTCATGTAGGAGGTGGCAGCGCTTGAGGCTCACAGGGGAGAGGTCCCTGCTGCCCCCATCAGAAGCTGCATTGGGCCTGGTGGAGGGTGCCAGTGCAGGCTGAGGCTGCCTCTGTTTCCCTGCTGGCCAGCCTTCCCTCTGCCTGGAGGGACCGCCACATTCTGTCAGCCAACCCCTGCCTTCCGGAGCCGACTTGGCTTGGGAGGCGAACAGAGATGAGAGGTCCCTCCCTGTGCCAGTCTGTGCCGGGCCCACAGCCAGCCCCAGGCTGTGGCTCCTCCTGGTTGCCTGCACACAGCAGAGGAACCCCCAGCCCTGAGCTCTGGGCGTCAGCCTGTTGGCCCAGCCGAAAGGCTGCCGGGGGAAGTTTGGCTGAAAAAAACGTAGAGTTGAGGGAACTGATTTTTTTTTTTCAGCCACAGAGTCGTAAACATAAACTAGAAGATGCATCCCTTCCTTCACGGGAGACCATCAAAAACACAGTACAAGTTTATGGAGGGAATGTGTCTTTCTTACACGAGATATTTTCCCCCAAACACTTGGCAGGTGAAACCACTCCATTCCAGAGGTAAGCTATCAAGTGGAAGAGGGAGGGCAGGGGGGAGGAAGAGAGAACCCCGGGTTTCATGAAGTCCTAGTCAGGAAGGGGGTGCTGTCCCCTCATTTCTCGCTCCCCTGGAGACCCAGTGCCATCTGAGATGAGCTCAGGGACCCACAGTCAACCTTGGGCGGCCAAGAGCATAGGCTGGGACGTCACCTCCCACTAATGTTTAAGTGCGGGTCCCCCTGGGCGGCCCCTCTGTGCCGGGCCCTGTGTGGAAGCTGAGCACGGGCAGATCGGTCCTGATCCTCAGCCTGGAGGAGCCAGCCAGCCAGCCAGTGGGACAGGAGACGTTTAGGCGACTCATGCCGACCATAGGGAAATGAATTAGGAGCATGTAGATGTCTTCTCTGCCCGCCTCCTGTCTTTTCTTCTCTCCCCGAGCACTCCAGGGCCCCTGGCTAGGCACTAGCCAACAACTGGTCAGCACGGCTCTCCCTCTGGGTTGCTGAAACAGGGCCTTCTGTGGCAGCAGCGGTGCCCGGAATTTGGTTGCCCAGAACCAAATGCAAGCAATCCCCTCTAGCGGAAACCAGTTATGGCTCGGCCGCACTTAGGGGTGAACAGTTCTACGCAAACTCGGCGTCCACCTCAAGCACCAGTCTTTTCCCCCTTTTCCTGTTTTCTTTTTTCAAGTTTATTTATTTATCTTTTGAGAGAGAGAAAGAGCAGGGGAGGGGCAGCGAGCCAGAGAGACAGAATCCCACATAGACTCTGCGATGTCAGCGAGAAGCCCAGCACGGGGCTCGAACTCACGAACCGTGAGATCATGACCTGAGCCGAGATCAACAGTTGGACGCTTAACCGACTGAGCCACCCAGGTGCCCCTTTCCCACTTTTTTTCTGATGACACCGGTGCCCGTAGGGCTCATGAGCAAGTGCGACCCGGGAGGGCAGAGAGGGTTGAACACCCTTCCGGGACAACCCCCGACCCATGGGGGATGGGAGCCAGTGGATAGATAACTGTTCCAGCCTTCGATCTTATAGGCAAAGGGTTCCGGAGGACCCAGGAAGATAGAGCCCGCTTGCCGCCTATCTTGGCTTCTCTGCTAATGCTCCTTTAGACCCCTCTCTCTCCCTCCCTACTCCCTCCTTCCTGCTTCTAGACTCATCCCAAATCTACCACCATTACCCAAGTCCCGGTCTCGAGTTTTGCTTTCAAGGAAAAGCCTCTCCAACTCCCACTTCCATACCCCCCAACCTACAGTATCTCTGGCCTGCCAAGCACCTGGAAAATTGCTCAAGATGTATACATTCTCAGGGCCAAGGAGCAGAGCCCAGAGTCAGCAGGGCGGGGGGAGGGGAGAGGACAGGGCCCCTCCTCCTGGAAGCCATCCCTGCCCCCTCTGTAACTTGGCCACAGACAGCGAGGCTTGGGGCCCGGTGGACTTGGGGTAGGGCTCAGCTCCACCACCACCATGTGACCTCTGAGAGCCTTGCTTTCCTGGCTGTAAAGTGAGGACAATGCCACCTCCTGAAAGCATTGTAAAAGCTACAGGAGGGCGTGTGGGGAAGCAGAAGCACGATCCAGGCTGAACACGTGAACCACTGTTTGTATGAGTCTCGTCTCCCTAAACAGACTGCCGATTCCTTGAAGGCGAGGGCCTTCTTGATCTTTCCCCGTCTCCCCCACAGCACCAGCGTGCAGCTCTCATTGAAAACTCTCTGGGCAGACTGGGGATGGGTCCTAGGCTCCTCTCAGACCAGCCATGCCCAGGGGCCGGATGACGGGGGCTGACTTTGAGCATGCCCTGGGCTGCACGGGGCTGGCCTGGCCACCTGCCTGGTGCCAGCAGGAAGACAAGTGGCCTTCCTAAGCTAAGAATGGAGGGGGGGTGGGGGTGGCTGGCAGGAACCTCGGAGAAGTGGCACTAGCTGGTGCAGCCAACCCCCCCCCCCAAAAAAATTCCAGGATGACACTGTTGGGGGCTTTCATCAGCCCTGAGCTCTCTTTGAGTAAAGGGAAAAAATTGGCTTCCACTCTGAGCCCAACTGCATCCGACATCTGGCAGCTCAAAGTGAAGTGACTCATGCAATCCTTAGATACAAGGAAGTGGGGGGAGGAGAGGGAGAAGGAGGAGAAGAAAATCCTCGCGGAGGGAGGGCAGGCAGGCAGGCGAAGCCACCCCAGACAAAAGAAACAGCAGCCAGAGGGGAGAACAAAGGCTGGTCCCACGCCCAGGTGGCTTACAATGGGTTGCCCAGCCTTTGTTGAGCTCACCCAGCTCGTGCCAGAGGTTCTGACTCTGAGTGTTGCCGCCCCGGGGGTGGGGAGGGTGGGGGGGGAGGGGGGAGGAAGAGGCACAAATTCTGAGCAACCCAGGCAGAATAAAAAACGATGCTACAGAGAGTGAGCAGACTGTCCGTAGAGGCAGACAGAAGCTGGATGAGCCCTGGTGGGAGTGTGTGAAAGGCTCTGGCCTAATAACCGCATGTGCTTGTCTGACCCTGAGATGATCCATCAAGGGCTTGGGAGGGGACCGGCCTTGGGGGTGGGGGATGAAGTCACGAAGATTAAGAGGCACCTAATCTCATGCCTAAAAGCCTGGCCATCTGACTCCAGGGGCAGACGCCATCCCTCTGTCCATACAGGTGACAAGGGCAGGCAGGAGAGGGGTGGCGGGGCCCCGCGGCGGCTTCCCCCATAGACCAGGGCTTGGTGGCCTTCTCTTCTCCACCCTGATTGCTCTGGGATGAGGCTCATCCCCTCAGGGAGCTCAGAGCGTGGCAGAGAAGCAGGCCTGTTGAAGGGTAGAGGGAGAAAGCCCGCTTTCGCACAGTCCCATTAATTTCATCAGAACAGGCAGGCCAAGAGCCGCTCGAGGAAGCGAGTGGTCAGGAGGTGCAGGCAACCTTGAGAGAATTCTTGGAGGAAGTAGAGCCCAGAGCTGGTTCCTCCCACATGCTTGGAGATCGACAAGATTTCCTGCCTGCCGCCGCTCCCCTGGGAGAGCCACGCACCCGCAGAGGGAAGTGTGGAGGCGGGAGAGCTGCCCCCCTCTGAGTGAAGCACAACGTCCTCCAAGGGCCACCGGGAGACACACACACTGTATGGGGCCTTAGGGGCACGGGCTCAGCAATGAGATCCTGAGCTTATGTGCCAGCTTCCCACCCACAGTCAGATGATCATGGGCGAGTTAAGGAACCTTCCCACACCTCAGTGTCCTCATCTATAAAATGGGAATATAATAGTATCTACTCCTCGAGTTCTTATGAGCAGTAAATGAGTAACCTATGTGAAGTGCTCAAATGGTCACACCCGGCTTATCACAGGGGTCCGGCGTTACTCAGGTTTAATGTTCCAATGGTCCTGTTGTGAGGACCCAGGCCCCTCTGTCTATTTGCCTCCAGGTTCCTCAAGGTCAGGGCTTTGGAGGCCCCTGAAGGTACAGAATGTGTGCTTGAGAACCATATCACGAATGTACATTTGATTGTTTCGTAAGTCTCTTGAGCCCCGAGGACTCTCAGGGACAACCGGAAAGGAAGGGACCAGGAATGTGGAGCGCGAGGCATCCCAGAGAGGTTCCTGCGTAGTTGGGGTGCTTGGTAAGCCCTGGGGGAGGGGCTACTGCCGAGAGCAGAGCAGCTTTGGCCACATCGGGACTCTTTCACCGTCAAGGAGATTTGAGAAAATGACATCAAGGGACAGGCAGGCCCTGTCTTTCTCCTCAGGTTTCAGAGTCCCTCGGTCCCTTGGCTGGGTCAGACCCCCAGGCTGCTACATCTGCCTTGCTATGGATCTGGACTGGAGGAGAAGTTCGGGGTGCTTCTAGGGAGGGGGCCTGGCCAGGAGGTTCCAGGAATCATACTACAGGAGACGCTTTTACTTGGAGATGCTCTGAGGACAGGTATTCTGGTTTTGGTCTGTTTCCTTCCCGATACTCTCCTCCCCCCACCAGTGACCAGAATGGGGCCTGTCGGTGGTGGCTGCTCTATCGAATGAATGAACGAATGAGTGAACAAGCGAATGAATGAACGAATCAGCAAGTGAGTGAATGGGAGCCAGAGTTATCAGGCAGAGCTTGCCCAAGGGACGCTCCCCGCGATTTCCCAGAAAAGCCCATATTCTTGGAACCCTCCCACCACCCCGCAGTCCCTGCCCAGCTGCAGCCCAGTCTCTGCCCCTACCCCTCCCGGCTCCCACCCCTGCGGGCAGCCCAAAGCAGCCCCTAGCAGACTTGCATGCAAGCCCAGGGAGGGGAGCCGACTTGCCAGCTCTTTGCTGTCATTAGCTGTCAGGTGTCAGGTAATAGCTCCTGTGGAGAGCCAGCTGCCTTCCCAGAGGAGTTTCACTGCAGCCCGGGAGGGGGCAGGCCGACCTCTGCAGCCTTCTTGCTGGCTGTGCTGCTCCTACGACCAGGGGTGGGTCTCTCCCGCACTCTGAGGTCTCCTGCGGGACAGGCTGCAGGAGGCCTGTCCATTCCTGGCCCCTCCTGGCCCTACCCCTACCTGGCCCAGGCCACTCCTGGGCAAGGAGGAAGGCAGATGGGGAAACTGAGGCTCAAGCCAGGCACATGCCTTACGCCAGATCAAATATCCAGCTGCCTTCTGTCTGTCTCACCCACTAGGTGGGTGAGGTATAGCCGGGCAGACAGAATGCACAAGAGTGTGTAGCCAAGGATACAAGTGGCACCGACAGGCCCCTCAGGTCACAGTGTTGATCCCAAAGGTCAAGGGGCCAGAAGTAAGAGGGGAAGAGACAGCCCCTCCCTCCTGTAGTTAGGGGGTCCACCACCCAGGAGAAGCCTGAGGGTAGCTACTCGCTCTCCAAAGAGCTGTGTCAAGGGTTAATTGCTTCCAACCAGGGTGACCAACTCGGTTCAGTTCGCCTGAGACTGTCCTGGCTTTAGCACCAAAAGTCCCACGTACCAGGAAACAGCTCTGACAAACCGGGACAGCCGGTCATCCCACTCCCAACTGGCCCCGCCTGTGCCCTCCCAGCTGAGCACAGCCTGGGCTCCAATCTCAAGGGCTCCTCAGTTACCTATCCCACCTCTGCAGGGCTGGGGCCTCCCTGGGAACGGCCCTGGTCTCCTTTGAGAGCCCCCAGAGGCCTCCCACGACAGAAAGCTCCCTCCGTTTCTGGGCCCGGCTCCAGTAGAAGGCTGTAACTGGCCTGCCACACTGTCCCGTCAGGAACCTCCGCGGCCATAATGCGACACTGACAAATGGGACTTCTCAGATAGCCCTCCCCAGAAGACGGACGCAAGCGCAGGCCTCCGGCCCCCGAGGGGGCAGGCCCGGGGCCAGGGTGTAAGTACCCAGCCAGGCTCAGGCTGCCCTGTGGCCCCCTCCTGTGCTGGCTCGGGGCCGGTCCAGCAGGGGCAAGGATCTCTAATTGGGTCACCCCCACCTCTCCCCTCACCATCACCCTTCCACCCGCAATAGCGTTTCAGCTGCAATTAAGAATTTCAAGTTGCAATTAAAAATTAATTGGCAACCGTGGGTTGTTTATGTCTCTCGGACCTCTGTCACCCGGGGGCTGGAGGGACAGAGTGTGGAGGAGGGAGGACAGGTGAGGGGAGGAGGATTTTCAGAGCAGTTAGCCATGGAAGGAGGGGCCCTCTGAGCCGGCCTGGGTTGAGTTGGAGCAGATTTCTCCTGGAGGCAGAAAGGAATGAATCAACAAGTTGGCCCTGGATTCTTGGAGAGCCCCAGGGCATGGGGTCCGTGGGTGGAAGAGAGGCGTGAAGAGAGGAGTGAAAAGGCGCTGGTGGCAGAGGCAGGACCGAGGTAAAAGTCAGGGTGGCCTGGTTCACGGCTGCTTCCTCAAGTCCCTGGCTGCCCCTCCCCAGGCACTGACAGCCAGCAGGGTGGGCAAGGAAGTGGGGCCAGGTTGGTCGGCCTTCTTAGAGCCCACTGAGGGCACTGGATACAGGGTGGGAAGTATGGAAACTTCCAGTATTATCCACCCTCTGAAATGGCCCACAGGCTCTCTGGCCCCACATCTTGCTGGCCAGGCCCAAGGGCGAGGTTCTGCCTGATGCTCTGAGGCAGAGAGATGGTGAGCTCACACTCCTCTGTCTCCTGCCAGGGCTTGGCCTGACCGTGATACCTGTACTTTGAGATGAAGGCATTCCTCCTGCTCAGTTCCCTACAGAGGTCGAAGTCCCTTTAGTGCTGTTTTATCTTAGCCTCTGCTTTCAGAGGGCCTCTCTCCCCTCTGTATCTCTCCTTCTCAAGGTGTGCTGCCCTTTCCAGGTCCAGGGTTCCCTCTGCCTCCAAGAAACTACCTCTAATTCCTACAGGCCATCACCTCCTCTGAGATTCAGAGCCCTTCCTGGCTACGGCCCTCTGTGGACCCGGATTCTATCCTGTCTGTATCACTAATAAACCGGGCTGTGTGAGGCTAGTCTCCCCCAGGACTTGGCGAGGGCAGGTCCTGGGTTCTCTTCTACTCCATGATGTAGAAATTTGGCCCAACTGCCCTAGAAGCAAAAAGGCGGTCAATAAAGCAAATTCTAGACGCCAGATCTAGACGCCAAAGCCTCAGAAAGAGTGAGCCATAGTAAAGTCTGAGGTGGGGACCAAAGAGATTGTTGACCTCTTAGAGAACATCCGTGACTGCTTCTTTCCCATTGAAGTTGTGTGCAGAATAGTGCAAAAGCACATACATGCCCATCCCTGCTTACAGGTGTCTGTGCCTGTAGAACTGGATACCATGCTCTATCACATTCTCAAAGGTGTCAGTGCATTAGTTAGGATTTGCATTCAGCTGCTAGTAACGGAAACAATGGCTTAACCAAATTAGACATTCATTCTCTCTCAAAAGAGAAGATTGGATGTAAGCAGTTCATGTTGGTGTGGCAGTCACATGATTATCAGGAATCTGGGTTCTTTCTATATTTTGACCCAGCATCCTTAGCATGCAGCATTAATCTTCAAGGGCCCAAAATGGCTGCTTGAGCTCCAACCATCACCTCCACATTCCAAGCAAGAAGCAGAAGTCAGGAAAATAGGATAAAAGGGCATGTGTTATCTGTCTACCTTTGTCTTAAGGAGTATTCTTGAAAGTCCACCCTTACAATTTCTGTTTCTATATCACTGGGTGACCTCTAGCTGCAAGGGAGGCCGGGAACTGTCTTTTAGCTGGGCATCTTGCTACCTGGAATAAAACTGAGGTTCTACTACTAAGAAAAAAGGGAGAGGGGCGCCTGGGTGGCTCAGTCAGTTGAGCGTCTGACTTTGGCCCAGGTCATGATCTCACGGTTCGTGAGCTCGAGCCCCACGTCAGGCTCCGTGTGGACAGCTCGGAGCCTGGAGCCTGCTTCGGATTCTGTGTCTCCCTCTCTCTCTGAGCCTCCTCCGCTTGCACTCTGTCTCTCTCTTTCTCTCTCAAAAATAAATATTTAAAAAAATGTTTTAAGAGAAAGGAAAAAAGGAAGAGAGTGTCGACAGCCAGCCACCACAACAAGCCAGAAAAGCCCCCAAACGTTGAGTTCGGCTGGTCTGGGTCAAGACGTTGTCTCTTCCAGGAAGGACAGGGGCCCCACGCAGTCCCAGGCCTGCCCCTGAGCCACCACCTCCCGGTCCCACTAGAGAGTGGGAGGCCAAAGGTCACTTGAGCAGGTGCCTGTAGAGTTGCCTCTTGGCTGGAGTTTATGGTTCCACTGGAGGGAGTTGGCAGGAGGAGGACTGGCCGGGTGAAGCCTGGGCCCGAGATGGGGAGACAGACCAGGGACTTAATTATATTTCATCTTCTATTGCTGTTTCCTCGTGCGTCTAAATTGCTGGCCTCCACATAAGTCTTCTAGAAGGTGGTGGGCACCACGACACCCCCTTCCCCAGCTCTTTTCTAATGAAACACCTTTGCCAGCCTCTAGCTCCTGCTAGGAGAGGAACAGGATGCTGCCCAGAGCCTACAATCCACCCTGCTGTTTTAATTAGGAAAGAGGCATCTTCTGAGGATGTCCACAGCGAGGCTGGTAATGAGGGAGCAAACTAACTGCTTGCTCTTTCAAAACTGATTTGGATACCTTGGAAGGGGCTGCCTTGGCCAGTGCTGTTTAGAGCCTCATTAGTGAACTTGTTGTGAGCACTTGGGATGTATCAGGCAGGGGCGAGGCGATGGGGAAGATGGATGCCCCCCACCACGCACACACAAGTAATTATCAATGTGATAGGGGTCGTGAAAGAGAATGCAGGTTAGAAGGGGGCCAGCCGTTCGAGCAGAAGGCCCAGTAAGAAGTCCCAAGGCGCAGAGGTGGGGGCTGAGAAGCAGCAAGGACGCTGGTGTGACTGGAACAGAGTGAGGGAAGAGGGACAGGAAGGGGGATCAGGTTGGTAACGGGAGAGAGGTCGTCAAGGGCCTAGGAGACCACAGTGAGGACACAGGGTGCTGAGCTGGCCGCAGTGTGGCGAGGAGGCTGGGGCAGGCAAGGGTGGGAGCAGGGAGACCAGCTGGGAGAATATTATAACGATCACAGGAGGTAGTGAATGTTTTGGTCAAAGCTGTCAGGTACATTTGATTTAAAAACAACAACAACAACAACAACAACAACAAACTCAGAACGGTCTAAGCACGGAAAAAGGAATTTACTGGCTCACATAAAGGTGTAGGTTTCAGGTATAGTTGGATCAGGGGCTCACCCGGGGTCATCAAGAATCCATATGCTTTTCTCTGTGCCACCTCCCTTGTGGTACAAGGGAGTCCTCAGCAGTTTCCAGTTTACATTCTACCAGCTTAGCGATTGTAGTGGAGACCCCCTTTCCGTGGTTCCAGCACATGTCCCAGAGCAGGGTCTCATTGGCCTGGGATGGATCACGTGGCCCCCACTGTGACTCTGATTGGCTAAAGCCTGGCTGATGTGCCCATCCTTAGAATCGTGGGGGTGAGGTCAACCCTACCCAGACCTCACAGGTGGAAAGAAGGGAAGTTTCAGAAAAGGAAAAGATGGTGTGGTTTCCAGTAGAAGGGGAGGCCAACGCAGGGAGAGCAAGAACAAGTATGCTTTGCATATAGCACACACAGAGCAGAGCAGGCTGGGTGCACAGCCATTGTCTGATGACCGAAACGGAGGGAGACGGGAGGAAAGGAAAAGAGGGAGGAAGATTCAGACCTAAGAGGACTTGTTCCAAAGGGAGATTAAAGGGGGAAAAAAAGCCATTAGGGAAGGCTTCCTGGAAGGGGAGGGACTGGTTCAGGGGCAGAAGAGGACAGGTATATTTGGGCAGGGAAGGGGTAGACAGAGCCATTGCCCTGGGTAGGCGCAGAGCCTCGCGGGTTAACTGCAGCGGGAAGACACTGAGTAAGTAGCAAGGGTGAGTCTGCACGTGCCTACCCGATGCCCTTGGAATATGTCCCACCAACTGCCTCCCTGGCCACCTTTCTATTTGTGAAGCAGTCATCACGCCCCATGTTAGACACGGCTGCTGTTCCAAATGGATTATTGCAAATGATTTAATCACCCACATTAGCACTCTCTGGCTCCCACGTGGGGGCCCCAGAGTTGCTCTCCTCTCACGTCGGCCTGGCACAAGCTTTTCTGAAGGGGCTGCTGCCCAAATCGCTACAATTCAGGCAGGCTGCTAGTGCATGAAACGGTCTCCAAAGTACAGTGCCTGCCCCCAGTGGGGGGGTGGGGGGACACAAAAGAACCCACCGGCATGTGGGAAGGCAGTATTAGAGCTTCTATTTACATTCGATTTTTAAAAATTTTTTTTCAACGTTTTTTTATTTATTTTTGCGACAGAGAGAGACAGAGCATGAACGGGGGAGGGGCAGAGAGAGAGGGAGACACAGAATCGGAAACAGGCTCCAGGCTCTGAGCCATCAGCCCAGAGCCTGATGCGGGGCTCGAACTCACGGACCGCGAGATCGTGACCTGGCTGAAGTCGGACGCTTAACCGACTGCGCCACCCAGGCGCCCCTACATTTGATTTTTAAACTCATCCTTTCGAAATCGCCGTTTTGTAGATGTTTTCTAACATACAGAGCATATTAGCACAGAAACAGACACATGGAATTTACAAATGAATTAATATCGCTCTCTACGAGAGGGGTCCTTAAATTTTTTACTGACAGAAGTGGGCTGTCAAAAATGTTTCGGGGCCACTAGCGTAGCCAGTAATAGCTGACAATTGTACAGAACTTGCCACGTTCTAGGTGCCGTGCTCATTTGTTCCTCGTAACAGCCTACTTTATAGATAAGGAAACTAGAGTGTGGGAAGGTTAAGTAACTTTCCGAAGGCCGCTCAGCCTGGAAGATATATGGCTAGCTCGGGTTGCTCCCTGGTGGTCCGGATTAGAATCCATAATGCCTGCCTGATAAGACTGGGGTCGTGGGACAGGAAGCGGGGCGGGGGGGGATCCAAGATTATTGAGTTCATCCTTTGCTTCTGACAGGATGGCTCCTCCCCAAACAGAGATCAGCGGCCGGGGTCCCAAAGGAGCGCCCCAGCCCCAGCCCCAGCCCGGTCCTACTTCTCACGGTTCTCCTTTGCCAGCCCATCTGTCTCATCCTCGCTGCCCCATTGCAGTTCAGCCCATTTCTCTCCTTTTCCCCTCTTGGAAAATGGAGAGCAGATGATCACTTTTGTTGGGCAGGGCAGGGAAGGCTGGCTGGTGCCTGGAACATTGTCCTCTTAGAAGACATCCAAATGCAGAAGAGAGGAGGAGAAAGGCCAAAGGGAATGAGAGAATCCTGGAGCGTAGTGATGGAGGGACTGAGAGGTATGTCCACGGGCAGCAGGAGCAAGAGAGGCACGTGGGACCCAGAAGACAGGGGGGAGCCCAGCAAGCTACCATCTAGAAGACTTGAGTCCTCACCTCCAATCTGGGGACCGAGGGTGGGGACTGCAGGGCTGATCTGTCCCCCCGAGAGCACAGGCAGCAGGAGCCAAGCAGAGTGCCAGAGACCTCTGAGAAAAGCTGTCAAAGGGATGAGACTCCTGTCCCCAAACCTTTTCTACCCCAAGCCCTCCTGCCTCCAATTAAATTCCGCGGCCCCCGCCGCCCCACCCCCGCCCCGCTGAGTCAGGAGGGCAGTGTTGGGACCAGCTGTGACGCGGTGAGCCCCAGAGCCTGCAGGACCATGACGATGGCACGCATATGCACAGAGGCTAATGTTTCCTGACACTCACCATGTGTCAGCCTCAGAGCTAGCCGCTTGTCACCTCATTCAGCCTTCCCAAGCTATGAGGCACATCCCCACTTCCAGAGCCACGGAGGGTTTAGAGGCTAAGGACGTTGCCCAAGGTGAGAGTTGGCCGGTGGTGAGCAAGGATCTGCACCCAGCCTGGAACGGGGTTGCACCCGGGATCTGGACCCCACAGCTCCTTCTCCTAAGGATTACCTTCCACTGCTCCTAGCAGGCTGTCCCTGTGCCCCTGGAACCCCGCTTCAAGGCAAGTCAGTTCCTAGAGACTTTCCCTTCTGACAGCAGCTCCAGGCTGAACTCTGAACACGGTCACACAAGGAACCATGAGCCTGGTCACAGACCCCGCCCCCCCCCAGACCTGGTCACACACTAGGGATGGAAGTCCACATTCAAAACAATGGCCAGTGCCACCATGTGTTCAGCAGGTCCTTGCTGCTGGGCTCCTGGGAGCTATCCTCAGATCACGGTCTCCTCGGTAAGCATTTGGGACATTTGGACCGACAAGGGAACATTGGGAGTCTGGTTGGAGGCTTGGGATCCAGAAGGGGTTCTTCCAGTGGTCACGCTCCGGATTTTGGAAGACAGGCCCCGGCAGGTGCACCACGCAGGTGTCCAGCAGGTAGGGTGGCCAAGCTGGGGCAGAGCTGCCCAGAGTCTGAAGCTTCTGTGATGGCGTGGAGGGGAGGGCCATGTCTGTCCGACTAATTCACCAGCCCTGCCTACTGGGAACCTAGCCCACTTGACAGGGAAGAGAAGGGTCCCAAGAGCTCTTCCCCAGGAACACTGGGCAGGTCTAGCAGAGTGAGGTACCCTCCTGGGCTCCCACAGAGAATCACCTTTTCCTCGCTGGCTTCCTGCTAGCCTGAGCCTTCCCAGAGAGAATCTTCCTTAATCACCCTCCAGCACACCCTCAGATGCCACCCCCCCCCCCCCACCCTGCAGCATGGAACTCCCTCCCAGGGACCTCTAGAAGGAGGGAGTGGAGCAGGGATACCACAGCCTGTTTTCCAGATGAGGTATCTTGGGTCCAGAGAGGGAAAGTAGTCATCAAGTTCCCTCCATACCTCCCAGGAAGCCTTCCTGATGCCTTGGATCCTCTCAGAGCTCTCTAGCCCCCACCCACAGGCATTGAGGACCCAGGGCTTCTCCAAAACAGCTTCTCTGTCCCTCACCATGGGTCTGACCCCAATTCCCCTCCCACTATCGAGATCAGGCTCATCTCCCACCTGGAGTGGATGGGGTTGTTAAAGCTCTGTGTGACCTTGGGCAAGTTACTTGCCTCTCTGTGCCATTCTCTCATGGGAAATTAGAACAGCAAAAGTGCTCACCTCACAGGCTTGCTGTGTGAGTTACATCTGGTGATGCATATAAAGCAGCTTATAAGTGAGTGGGATCCAACAAAGCACCTGGGACAAAGCCTGGCCTTAGGAGAAGGTCAATTCAGCAGACTTCCAGTCCTTACCCTCAGCCTACTAGCTTCTCTACACTCCAATTGGTAAGAGGTGGGGTGGGGTGTCCTTGCCTGGCCAAGGGATCCCTAAACCCCAATCCTTTATCCCCCTTGAATCCTCAGACCCACCCCCTCTTGCCTGCCAGCTCATTCCAGCCGTTTCTCCACTCTGCCTCCTCCCACCACGCGCCTTTGCTCTTGTAGTTGTTGGTTTAATGTGCACAATACAATTAAAGCACAATGGCTTTCCCATCAAACCCCCAACAACTTCCCACCCCACCTCGGCATCACTGGGCCCCATTCACTCCTTCCCTCAGGGACCGTGGAGTTTAATTTCAGGAAATAATTCCCTGAATAACTCTCCTCCACGGAGCCTCGCACACACCCCAGAGACCCCTTGGAAGTTAAGATAGGGTTTTGTCAGACAAGAAGCCCCAGGAATCAGGGTCAGAGCCGGTGAGAGAAGGAGTCGTCAGTCAAGAAATTTCTTCTGCGTAGCTCATTGTCTTGATGAACGTTTTCTCCAAAACAGAACCTGAGACCAGGACTCGAGAGCAGAAAGTTTGATGGTGTAGGACAGCAAGCAGGGAGAGGGGACCAGCCAGCATACAGAATGCCCTCAAGGTCTCTCTGGTGGAGAGTACGGCTCCATCCCGCCTTGACCCCTGAGGAGCCCAAGGATCCTCTCCAGAACCGTCCACCTGAAAAGCGGGGACTGGAGCCATTACCCACAGGCTCCCATTCCCCATCGGCTGAGGATTGTCACGGGGTGTTAGTTCCCCTGCACTTTTGGCTTGCGTTTGTTCACGGGCCAAGTGGGCTCTCCTGGCATGGGACAAGGGGTGTGCTTGAGGAGGGACACTTCCAAGACAGGGCGAACCCAAACTTGCCCAGAAGCATCTACCACGGCTCTGGCTGAAACGAGCAATGAGCAGAGAGAAGGTTGTGCCAAGCAGGGAGACATCCATCACTCTAGGTGTTGCCTGCCTGCTTAGGTTTAAGTGGCTTCATTTTGTTAGAGATCCTACAAGAGTGGAGATCACAGGCTTTCTCCGTTGGAACCATCCTGCACATTCACGCCAACATTTATATTCTATAAATATTTCTCAGGCCCAGGCCCTGTGTTGGGAGCTGGAGACATGCAGGTGAGTCAGGCATGGGCCCTTCCAGCAAAGACTTCCCAGGCTAGGGAAGGAGGTAGACCTACCCTTAGGCAATGCCTTAGAGGCTTGGGAAGTGGGAGCATAGAGGAGGGAGTGAGCTTGGAGGAGTCAGGGGGGCTTCGCAGGGGAGGTGCTATCTGAATTGGGCATTGAAGGATGAGTAAGAGTTCACCAAGCTGAGAGAAGTAGGCGAAGGTTGTCCAGGTCTGGGGCCTGCCCACGGCACACCATGTAGGCCGTTAGCAGAGCACCTTACTAAAATCCATGTCAGCTCCTTTAAGAGCTCCTGCCCAGCTCCGCCTGCCCCTCCCCCACCAGCATGACCTGGGTTGGGCCTTTAGGACCTGAGCCACCCTCCCTGGGCCCCTTTCAGACACCTGGGTCCTGCCTATGCCTCGACCTCCCAGGGCCTCCATCTTGGCCTATGTCAGATCCCACCTCCCTCACCTAGTTACCAGGCCTCCCTGGTGCCACCTTGCATCTCACCGGGTCTCTAATGCCACCAGCCCGTGAACCTAGTGTGGAGCCAAAAGGTCTAGGAGCTGGAGTCCTGGGGTGCACACCCTGGATTTGGATCCTGAAGCTACAGCTGCAGAGTGGGGGGCAAAGAGCCTTCCTCTGTGAGCCTCGTTCCCACGGGCTGCTCGGTGAGCGTTACAGGAGCGAACTGAGGTGCGTGAAGCACCTTTGGCACAAGCAGGGTGAGGTGAGGCGAGTGTCATGGTCAAGCGGATTGTTACTTGCATGGGGAGATTGGGAAGGGGCTACCGGCCAGCTCAATGGACGACAGGAGCTGTGGACTCTACCCAGCCCACCAGGGAACTTACCAGGACTGCTGGGTGTGGGGCCGGAACCCAGTGCTGGGTACCAGGAGGCCAGGCTGGAAAGGACCCCAGAGACACTGTCCCGGTGGCCAGGAGGAAGGCTTGGGGTGGATTTCCTACAGCAGCGAATTCTTCTAGGAGCTACTGGCAAACTCTCTGTATTAGCATGAGAATGGGGCACCAGCTGGGATCAGGAGGGTCCAGAGGTATTTGTATTCCAAAGAGCTCCCTCTGTAGCCTCAAAGTCAGTGCTGTCAGAGCTGGGAGGCCAGGCTGGGATCCAGAGGCCACTGAGAGGAAGGGGAGAGAGGCACCTTCCAGAAGGGAGCCGCCCTGGGCTCCGGGGCCTCTGCTGTCCTCCCTTCCCAGGCCTTTGCCAGGTCTCTCTCTGGTTGGCCCGAGGGCCCCACAAATCCAGCCCAAACTATTCTTACCTCCCACCCCCCATAGTGAACCTCATTTGTGTGTGTGTGTGGGGGGGGGCGGTGTTCTTTCACTTGAAAAAACATATTCCATATAAGCACTTTGATTTGTTTTTGGCCTCGAACTTTTATTTCTTTGCCATTTTAATCCTGTACCATTAAAGGGAGGAGTTTGAGGTCTCTATGTTTACCACAAGGGAGGCTGGAATTCTTTGAAGTTGAGAAACACTGCCCAAGGAGATTCACCACCACAACCATACTAATAGCAGACACGAGGTAGCATTTGCCCCACGCAAGGCATTATGCTAAGCCGGTTACCTACACGGTTTTATTTTAAACCTCATGACAACCCTGTACCGTTACAATCCCCATTTCACAGATGAGACGACTGAGGCTTAGAGGAGTAAAGTGACTTGCCCAGGATCACAAAACTAGTCAGCGGCAAAAGGGACCCAAGTGGCACGCCCCCAGCACCCCCCCCCCCCCCCCGCCCAGGCTGCCTCTCTGAAAAGCAGTAGCACTAAGTGGGCATGGGGACGTCAGGCACCAGAATAGGGGTGGGCACTATTCCAGGCGATCCCTCAGGCCCCTCTCCACTGATCCTGCCCTGGAGGTGCCAGCTGCCAGGGAGGACCGGCTGGCATCAGGCTAAGAGATGCTTTCTGAGCCTTGTATGCAGCACTGGGGCTCGGAGCCCATAGTTAGGGTCTCTACACAGGACTGAGTTTGAGGACGTTTCCAGGGGAAGGGCAGAGGAGTGTTCCCAGCTCACGGTACAGTGTTGAGTGCCATCCACAAGAAAGAATCCTGGGTACTGGGTCTGCCCGGTAAGGATGTTCTTTATCTGTCTGCCCAGCTTCTCTCTCTCCTCTGTGTTCTTGTTCAGACACTCCTGACGCCTCCTCCCTACCTCCTCCCTTTCCCCTCCTCCCTGCCTGCTGAAAGCCAAGAGCACATGATGAGGGCTGGCTAGGGCCAATGAACAGAAGAAGGTGGCAGGCCCCTGCCAGGAGCCGTGGGAGGCCAGCCCGTGACCCCCCAACTGACTCTTCTCTGTGAAAGCTATGACTTGATTCCCTTCCATCAGGGTTCCATCATACAAACCAGAAGCTCCCATATCTGACTTTGTCACTTCCTCATCCAAGGGGTCCCAGGATCCCAGTGTGGTCTAGGAGATCCTGACCACTCCTTCCATATTGGGTAGGAGTACTAGGGGTGAGACCAACAAGAAGTGCTAATGGGGAGGGGGGGTCCAGGCACAGGGCAGTCCCTGTGGTCTGGCATCCCGTGAGAGCCATGGCTGCCCAAGCCCCACTGTAGACCAGGGAACAAGGTCTTCATCTGAGCCCAGAGAGGCTGAGGTAGGGGTGGGGGCAGGCTGGGGGCTGGGTGGGGAGGGGGCCCTGGGCAGGAGTGGCCTTGCCAGGATTTTCATCTGCGCCTCATTATCCTCTCCCTCTTCTGGAGAAGGTAATTAAGGCTTCCTCCCACCCAAGGCTAAAGGCTGGCTTCCCCCCAAGGCCTAGCTCACATAGAAAGCTAATAATGAGTGCTCTCCAAAGCCCAGGGAGGGGGTAGGCGCCCAGCCCGGGCTGTGCCCCCACCCCCACGACAGGCATTCAGGAGGCCGGTTTGAAGGTCCCCCATTAGTGCTCAGGAAGCTGAGCGGGGGGACGTCCAGCTGTCCAGGGCATCCCGATGGCCAAAAGTGGAGCCGTGTTGTCCCTGGTCCTGAGGAGGGTGGGCAAAGGGGAGGGTGACAGCAGGTCCTGGAGGTGATGGGGAGCCACTGAAAGTTGAGGAGCAGCAAGTACCAAGAATAGGCCATGGGAACAGTGTCATGGGGTGGAGGGGGGCAGGGTACAGCAATGTCAGGAGCCTGTTCTGGTCCCTGACCTCCAAACAGGGGAGATGGTTCTTAGAGCTCGGCCTGAGGGGATCGGGCCGGGGATAATGTAGAGGCTGGTGCCACACCTTTGGCTATGCCATTGTCTGTGCCACCTGGCCCCAGGCAGCAAGCTACCCTGACACGAGACATGGTACGGTAGGAATCAGCCACACCTCTTTGAGCCTCAGTTTCGTCATCTCTGAAATGGGATAATGACGATGCCTACCTCGTGGGCTAGAGAGCATTAAAGGACATAATGTGTGTGTCAGAACAGATCTGCTCAAGGTTGCCACCGGTTTCTTCCAGCCAAAGACAGGTTCCCTGCCTTCTGAGGGGCTCTCAAAGCCTGGAAATGAGCACATTTAATAGGACGGTGTCAGGCCAACCTCCAACTTCCAAGTGTAAGCATCTTGGCCCAGAGCAGTTACTCAATTACCCTTAATCTTCCTGATGATATGAGCTGGGCCAGACATTGCAGAGCCCCAAACCCAAGTCCCCGAAGCCCGATCTACCAGCTGCCCAGCCCCAGGCCCCCTTCCTACAATCCTCAGGTGACTTGGGTGGGAGTGTGGCCAGCTCAGGACAGCTTTTCCCTCCTGCCCAAAACTGCCTCCTTGTGCCAGTGGGTCAGGCTGGCAGGCCGGAAGAGAAAATGTTTTGGGCCACGGAGACCTGGTTTTAAATTCCACCATTAGCGCTTGGCTGTGGGCCTGGAAGGCCCTTCTCAACCTGTCAGTCCCCTCTGGGCACCCTTATTAGTCAGGAACAGCTGCCTCCAGCAGCGGTTTTATTGGATCCCTCCTAACCAGCACACCTCTGGGGAGGGGCAGGTTTGGATGGTGGGGATCAGAGCGGAGGGCATTGGTCTCGTGGGGCAGGAAGGGAAGCCGAGAACGTTGAGCACTGACAACCACCCGGGATGGGCACAGATCTCAAAAGCCAAACACACCAGGGCCCTGCCTCACAGCTGGCGTTTGGGTTGAACGTGTGCACACACGCACACGTGCATGCACGTGCACACACGTGTGCACATGCACACATGCACACCAAGGAAACTGACTACTTCTAGGCGAGACCCTACACCCATCAGAGAAGGGGCAGAGCATGGGAGGCTGAGAGGCTGGTAACCCAGGCAGTAACCTCACTCAGCTATGGACTCTCTCTTTCTGGAAAATGGGGAGGTTTTCTCACATCCTGCTCCCAGAACTGATGTGAGTACCACACAGGTCAGAGCCCCGGGACTAGAGGACTGAGCTGTCTGAGGACTGAGCTGTGACCACTTCCCTGGGGAAGCCGGCTCACTTTGGTGTGGTTAAATCACGTGACTGGAAGGACAGGGAACGGAGAAGGGCTGCATCAAAGGTGCTGGAAGCCTGCCCTTCTGCTCTGAGGTGAGACAGGCCCCGGGGGTGGCACAAGGGACACCGGGGCGGAAATACAGGTTTGTTTTCTTTTTCTTTTTTTCATCCAAGCACCATGGTTTCAAGCAGATGCTGCCACAAGGTGTCACTAAAGGCCCAGAGAAGTTTACTGACTTGCCCAAGGTCACACAGGCCTTCTGATGCCCAGCCCTGGAGGTGTCTCACCGGACCCAGAGTGGAGCTGCCCTCCATCTGAGGTTGGGTAGGGGAGCTGACACTGCTGGCTGGTTGACCCAAGCCCTTTCATAACCCCTCTCTCCCCAGCCACCTTCAGTGACTGGTGTAGAGATGGCCATGTGACCCACTTCTGGTTAAGGAGATGCAAGTAAAGCGCTGGGTGGGGCTTCCGGGTGCTCTTTTTTAAAGGTGCAGAACTGGCATTCCTTTTAGCCTTTCCATCTCCTTTCTGCCTGGAATGTAGACAGAGGTCTGGAGCTGCTGCAGCCATCCTGCTATTATGAGGCAACGAACATGAAGACAAAGACTTTCACACTAAAGTTGGCAGAGGGGAGCCTGGGGCCCAGAGCTTCCACACAAGCCATGGACTGCCCACTCCTGAACTGCTTGCTGTATGGAACAAATACCTTCCCGCCCCCTTTGTGTCTTAGGACAGTGTTTTTTAGGTTATCTCTTATAGCCATATGCATCCTTAATTGTTATACCACCCTCCCCCAGTTAGAAATGCTGAGCCTATGCAGAAAAGGATCTCTCGGGGTGACTGGGTGACTCAGTCAGTTAAGCGTCTGACTCTTGATTTCAGCTCAGGTCATGATCTCACAGTCGCGAGATTGAGTCCCGCATCGGGCTCCGCACTGAATGTGGAGCCTGCTTAAGATTCTCTCCCTCTTTCCCTCTGCCCCCTCCCCTGCTCACATGTACATTCTCTCTCTCTCTCTCTAAGAAATTAAAAAAAAAAAAAGGATCTCTTTCCCCTGACCTTGGTACTTGCAAGGGAGGTCGGGTCACTGAACTTCCAATGCACTGTGAGTCCAAGACCCTCTGGGAGCAGGAAGTGCCCTGGAAATAAGGCTGAGTGTTGACCATCGGTAACTTCACTAACAGACTAAGGTCAGGACTCACCCCCCTGTATGGTGCCCGCACACCTCTTATTCCCTGCTCTCTCTCCCAGCTCCGCCAGCCTCCCTGCAGCCTCCCGTTTATTCTTCGCCATCTCTTCCAAGAAATCACTGCTGCCCCCTTCCCTGCCGCCATCCTCCCTGCAATGTGGATTAGACATTTCTCCTTTGTGCCCCCACAATACCCTGGGCCCCTCTTAGCACTGCATTTACCACCCAAAGGTAGAATGTGGCATGGGTGTGTTAGCCTCCCTCATTGGACTAGGTGTCTTTTTATCTCAATGTGCTGGTACAATGTAGGTGTTCATCGTTCAGCGAGCCATCGTTAATTTGCTCATTCATTTGTTCCAAAGATGTGGAGCTCTCTGAAAGATCCCAATGCCACGTGGAGCAGCTCTGTGGTGTCAAGCTGTCACAGGACTTAGGGCATCCTTGCATAGGGATCCCCGGGAGCAATCCCCAAAGCCTGGACTCGGGTGGGTTCTTCCAGCTTGGGCCTAGCTTCACAGAGCAGGGAGGGGATTCAAGCCTGGAGCCAACACAGCAAAGCAGATTCTTTGTGGCCATTCTGCCCACACCCCCATTCAGCCCTGCTATCTGGTGAGGAAGGAGAGTCAAGGTGAGTATGAGGCAGACCCCCCCCCCCCATTGCCTAGACTCTGGAGCTGGAGGGCCGGTCATGGGGGTACCTCGCAGAGCTGATGATTATAATCACCCACTCCAGGACTCAGATTTGGAAGCTGGGGATCCTAGAGGGGGCAGGGGCAGGAGACATCCCCTCTGGTTGCACCCATCTAGTCTTGAAGGCTTACTGGAGAGGGAAGCCCTTTAAGGGCCCACTGATGGGTCCCCTCATCAGTAGGGACTTACCCCCACTTCTTCTTCTGCACCAATAAATCTTTCCTCTGCACTTCCCCTGCCCTCATTCCCTTGTTCCCTTTCCCTCCCTCAATAAACATTACCCAAGTGCCAGTTGGGCACTCAGCATTTCAAAACCAGAACGGTGGGGCCCATTGATGTAGAGGTCCCCAGTGCTCCACTGGCCCTCCAGGCTGTCTCGGCCTCGGGCAGCCCCTCTGGTCTCAGGTGCCAACCTTTTGGGGCCTTTCTGCCCTGGCGCAACTCTCTCTGGCATTTGAGAAAAGCTCAAGCCCCACACCCAATGGGGAGGTGCCCAACCTGGCCCTCCTGCTTTGATGGAGGACAGGGGACAGCAGGATGCCAAATGCAGTGCCCCGAGACCTGTGTCCCAAGCCTAGAGTGGGTATACTCTGTTACAACACACAAGTAAGTAAGCCCTGTCATTGCCAAATAACCCTGTCTGGCAGGAATTGTTACTATCTTCTTACATTTACATCTGCAAAGGTATCAAAACTGACACAAGAAGAAATAGAAAGTAGGGATGCTCCCAAAACTCCCCCCAAAACTTGAATTTGTAATCAAAACTCTTCTCACAAACCTCCAGGCCCAGATGATTTTGCTGGTGAACTCTACCTAACATTTAAGAAAAATAGATATACCTTATCACGCAGCCTTCTCGGTAATAGGAAAAGGTGGATTTCTCTCTGCGTCCTTTTACAAGCTCGGCATAATCTTGACATCTCAACCCCCACATCTGTCAAGTGGGGACAACAACAGGTAGCACCTATCTCAGAGGTAGGGAGGAGAATTAGGATTAACAATTAGGGTTAAGGGAGTTGTATGCATAACCCTTGGCACGATCCCTGGCACCTACCTAGCACGTGCTCAGTGAATGGTAATTGTTTCAGCCAGGACTGAAACCATGGCCTATGTCTTACTTGCCCCACGCTGAGTCCAGAACAGCATCCCTTAGACAGAGAAAGGAGAAGATCACTGGGGAGCGACCGTGAACGGGGCTGCCGTCAAACTTGACCTCATTCAACCCTCACAAGAATGCTTCGGGGTAGGTGGATCCATCTCATTTTACAGGTAGGAAAGCTGAGGCTCAGAGAATCTATGACATCGCGTAAAGTCAAAGCCAGGCCCATCTGAAGATAAAGCCCGTGATTCTCTGACCCTTACTAATTAGGCAGGCGTACTAACCAAGCAGACCACAGCAGTAGGGCTCTCTGACCTTGAGCTAAGCCGTCAATGGACTTAAGGGTCCCTACCTAGAAAATGGGCAGATGAGCTGCTCTCTTGGTTGTTGAAAAACAGATTAGGCACACTGATTCTCCCAGAAGACCTCTGCCACGTCCGTCTAAAAAGTTCCCGTGAACCAGCCCACCTGGGCCCATGGTAGACTCACCCTCGCAAACCAGGGCCTTCCCCCACCCCAGGTCCCGCCTGCCCCAGCCCTCACATGTACTGCCCAGGACATGGGGAGATGGGTCGCCCTCGTGGATACGACGTTTTTATGGCACAAGTAAGACGTGAATACATTCTCATCGTGATAAAGTCGACCAATTCAGAAGCACATCGTATCGTAAGGGAACATGCCCCCTCCACCCCCCCTTCACACCACTCCTCTATCCAGAGATGAGCCCTGTTCAAACAACAGGACAGATCCCCTTCCGGATCTACTTCCGGATCATTTAGGCTCATATACATTTAGGATCTACTTCCGGATCATTTAGGCTCATATACATTTCTATGCATACACACATATCAGTACCAGGTTGTTTTTTTACAAGACTGCAATCATCCTGTATGTATTGTTTGGCAACTTGCTTTCTTCACTTCACAATCCCACGTGCTATTTTTAGCTTCTCTATTTCCTGAAGGATTTGAGGAGGTTTACCAGAGTCCCAGAGGGTGGGGTGCAGAGCCACGGAGAGAACGTGAGTGTTAGGATGATGCTGACCCGGATTGATACCCCAGCTCTGCCACCTGTATCTGGCTGACCTGTGACCAGTCCCTAAACTCTCTAATAACAGTAGTTACCTCCTAGGGTCAGTGTGACTTTGCAGGAGCCAACAAAGAGGGTTTTCAACTGTTTATGCTCCCCAGCCTCCCTGGGGCTTTGAGAACAAAGATCTGGAGGCCAGAGGTGGGCCCAATGGTCCTTAGAGGACCAGGGTCCTCAGATTCCAGGGTCTCTAGGCCTCCCCACTTCTCCAGCCATAGCGATGTTCTCGGGGTAGGGCCAGGTCTCCTGCTCCTCTGTATCCATGGCCGTGGCAGTTATGACATCAGCCTGGCTCTGTTTTCCCTAAGCAGGAAAAGCAAGCTGAGCTTAATAAGTATGTGCTGATGTTCTTTGAATAATTCCACGATCCATTCCTTCACTTCTGAAACTTATTGGAACTCTCTTCTCCCTATTTGGAAAATGGGGAGACTGAGGACAGGGACAATCAAGGGCTTCTGGACCTCTAGATGTCATCTGGCCCAGCCTCCTCATCTGACATAGTAAACAGGCCCCAAAAGGAAGAAAGTAACTGCCACACAGGCGGTTCTGGCACAGAGTTAGTGTGATAAACATGTGCTATGGTTGGGGCCAGATAGTGCATTAATTCTCACTGGGCCCTGTGAGGCAGGTACTGTGGTTTCCCATTTCACAGGACAGAAAGCTTAGGTCACCTCTTCAAGGGAATACCACGAACAGGAGCCAGAGTTAGAGCTCTATGTGTGTCTCACCAACCGGCTCTCCGGGGCTACCATCTACGTGGGATGCCCACTCTGCCTCCTAAGCACCCTGCCTCATCCTCCTGGCGTGTTCCGTGAACTGCGGCTCCCCGAGGAAGCCTCTCCTGGCCCCGCAGCTGGCTCTGCCCACTCTGCTGTGGCCCGCTGCTCTCTCTTGACCTGCAGAACACCTGAGCTCCCTGATCCGGTGTTGAGTCTGTCTGCTCCTCCCCGACCGTAGTCCTCAAGGACAAGGCTCTAGTTTCAGTTCATCTCTGCACCCCCATGCCCAGCACAGGGCTTGGCACGGAGTAAGCAAATGTAAATATTTGTGGAAGGAAAGGAAGGAGGAAGGACTTCCAGAGCTCATGCTCTTTCATCCATCCCACAGGTTTTGCTTGACCAAGTCAAGGTCAAGAGACAGAACCCCATGCCCCAAGGTTTTATACCAAATATGATCTGCTTCCCCCTCTCTTAGTCACTGCCCCTTCCCCTTCTTCCCAGTCTCCCTCTCCCAGTGGCTGGTGCCCCACCCCCCGCCCGCCACTGCCAAGGGCAGCAGGCCTGCCACACCACCCACGGCTCCCAGGAACTGCCCTGCCAATCTCCCTCCCATGAGGGCCCAGGCCTCAGGAAGGGCTCCCTCACCAGGCCACTTGCCTTGAACAGGTGACAGAGCCGCGACCACAGACCAGTTGCAGGGGTGGGGCGGTTAGAGGCCAGCCTTGCCTAGACCTTCAAAGCAACTGAGAAAGTGCCACCTCCTCCATCGGGGCCACCCTCTTGCTCACCGGGAGCTCTCCAGGTCCACGTTCCCTCTGCAAAGTGGGTAGGGGGCTGGGGAGACTCCCGGTGTTTGTCAGCCAGAGTACTGTAGTTGGGAGGATTGCGTTTCCATGGATACAAGCCATGGGAGCTGCTGGGAGAGGGGGCCATGGTGTACACAGACAGATCCACACGGATCTGCAAGAAAAGTAGCAACAGATTTGCTGAGTCATTGGCCCCACATATTTATAGTCTCTGGCAAAGGCAGACCTGCCTATCAGAGGCTAATAATACTGCAGCAGCGTGTTAATTGCAAAGAGGGAGTCTTCAAGCATCCATTCAGACACCCGAGACCGCTGCTTGAATAAAGAGTGGGGCCCTCACAATGAGAGCCGGCATGTATGCGTGTTAAGGAGTGTGTGTGTGTGTGTGTGTGTGTGTGTGCAGGTACATGGAACTCAGCTCTGGCAGACTAAGAAAGCTCAAGTATCACATCAACAAGTCTGAATCCACCCCGTGGCAGTGTTACAAAGCAGTCTTCAATCACCTAAAGATGTCTAGGACTCAGCCCACGTGAAGAGGGGGACGGGAGAGGAGAGGAAGCTGACGGCTATCTCTCTCTCAAGGATGGGGGACAGAATGCTGCTCTACTGCCCGGGACCTTCAACCCACAACCCACGGGCAACCATGGTCTTCTAGCTCTGGGTAGTCGGGCAGTTAGAAGAAAGGGAAAACGCAACCCCTGCCTTCTGGGAGGTCAGCCCAGTGGGCCACTCGTCCCCCGCCCAGGCCACACGGGGGCCCTAATTCAGGAAGCAGAGTCAAGGACAATGGGCGCCCAGGAGCCCGGGTGCCATCTTGAATAAACACCGAAGGGCCAAACTCAACTCCAGAGGAGTCTTTGCATCCTTGCCTCAGGGAGCCAGCAAACCCCCTAGCTCCGAATCAGGCCAATTGATTGTCTCCTACAACTCCCATCAGGACGACGTGGCCCCGTCCCTAAAGCATTCCCTGCAGCAGCATTAGTTATAAACATAACATGTTCCTGCCCACCGCCTCTGCCACTCTGGGACCCCCACAGGGACTGGGGCCATACACTCCCAGCACCTGGCAGAGTAGCCCTCAGTGGAGACTTACAGTCGAGAAAACAAATCCCTCTGCTTCCTCGAAGGCAGTTCTCAGGTCCCCCTGGGTCTTCTGAACTCCAAGTCACATACTCCTCTGGCACGGGTTCTGGTCTCCTCCCTGGCTCTGCTCCTCTGCGGGTGTGCTCCTTCTGACACTGCGCCCCTACTGGATGCAGAGGGCAGGGGATGGGGCCCTGATCCCTCATCCCAACCTATGGCCCATATGGCCCCCAGCAGCGCTAAGACAAGGATTGCTGGGTCCACATTTGCCTTTGCTTCAGCTGGAACACGGCCCCCTGGCCTCTTCCCTTGGCTCAGTCTAAGAGGACAGAAGCCATACTCTCCCTCCAGAATTCTGACAGCAGAGGGGTGGTGGCCTCCACGGCCCCACGACCCCTCCATGGTCCCCACAGAGGACCAGCAGAGCAGGGCTGTTCAGGGAGGAAGGTAAGAGGTTCACCGCTGGGCCTCAGTCCTCCCACTGCAAACCCCCAAACGGCACAACACAATCGTTCGTGACTGAGTTCCCAGTATTCTAAGGAAGGGAGGCAGGCGGGGAGGGAGAAGGGCGGGGGCCGCCAAGACAGGGCCATTCTTTCAGTTCTCATTTCTCTTCAGGAGAAGGTTGACTCAAGAGCTATTATTAATAGTAAATTAAATAGTGTGGTTATTCTGAATAATAAAGAGCTCTCCTCTTCCAAGTTTTCACTGTCCTCTCTCCAGGGAAATACCTGCTGTGGCCCGAGATGTGGCATCCGGTGATGGGCATTTGGAGGGCAAAGCTGATGTCCCCATCATGCTCAGTCACAGGCTCAAGCCCCCAAGGATGCCTCCTCCACCCCAGCTTTGGATGTGGGACAAGACAGGTTCAGATGTCCCCGGTGCCCTTCCTGATCCCACTCCGGAGCCTGGTCTGTGCTCGCCTGAGGGTGGGAGCCTGGTCGGTGGAGTGTCCCGGCTGACAGAAGGTGGCTGTGTCACCGGAGGGCGGGGCAACCTTGGGCAAGTGCGAACTGGTCAGTTCCCTCATCTGTAAAATGGGGATAAGAATAGGAGAAAGTTAATATACATAAAGGGCCTCTAACTCTGCTGGGTACTTAGCAAGCACAATGCAAAGGTTTATTGAATAAACAGGACTGCCAGGATCTTTGTAGGGCAGAGCCCAAGATCCAAGACTGCAGGTGGCGAGGCCTTTGGGATCGAAATTATGGTGAAAGTCTCCTCAACAGACACAAGCCCCGGCTGAGTGTTTCGGCAGCTTGATGTCCTGCTCTCTCTGGGTCTCGGTTTCTCCACCCACCAATGGGAGACAAGGCTGTGTCAGGTGAAGCTGTGCCCAGCCTGCTCCGACCTGTAATTTATAACGTCAGCTGCCCTTAGTTGACTTCCTATTATATGTCAGACATGGTGCTGAGTGCTTTACAGTCAGTCAGTCATTTCACTTAATCCTCACAACGGCTCTGTAGGTGGGCATTGTTCCACAGATAAAGAAATTGAGGCTCAGAGAGGTTAAGCAATGTGCCCAAGATCACACAGCTAGCAAGAGGTGAAGCTGGAATTTGAAGCCAGGTCTGCCTGACTCCACAACCTGACCCCAATGCCCTTTAGGCCATGTCACTTGATCTCTCATTAGATCCTTATCCAGGGATGTGTTGTGTAATTTAGGATTGCTGGGGTTGGGGGAAGGGCGTAGACAGGGGGACAAAAGAGAGGGGTAGATGTGAGCTACCCCTACCCGACCCCAGGCTTAGTAGCCTTCCATTTGACATCAGCTTATTCCCAGAGGTCACCTGGTGACTGGAGGAAGGCAGGGAGTTGAAAATGAATCCTCTTCCAGAGGGGCTGAGGACACCCCGGGGGGGCCAGGGGAGAGCCTGAGACCCAATGGAAAAGACCAGGCAGAGCTGTTGCCGAGGCCCAGCTCAGGTGCTGGCATCTGGGCTGCGCAGGAAACCCAGGGGGACACAGCCCATCAAAGCCCCTCCTGCTTGCTCCCTCCCATGGATCCCCAGTCATCTGGTCCCTCTTGGGCCCACTTGGCCTCCCCTCCCGCGTCTCCAATGGCAGCAGCTTTGGGGGGAACACTGTCCCATGGGGCCCGATGCTGTGCTAAGTCGTTGTTTATGAAGAGGAAACAAGGCCGACTGCATTTTTTAAAGAGGCTCCAGGGAGCTGTAGCCGCCCATGAACCTCTGTACACACTTAGCTGTTGGAGTGAGGACAGTGAGCCCTGGGGGTCACAGGTGGGGTGGGGGCTCAAGCAGGGTGCACTCATGAGTATGAACACTTGACTGTGTTCATGGATGTGTTCAGAGTGTGTCTGACGTGGGGCTGGCAGAGAAACACTTGTTGTAGGGCAGGCGCCGGGCTGGGAGAGGGACCCTTGCTGGGGCTCCTGGAGATAAAGGTACACACAGAACTACCTTCTGCCTGGGAAGTACAAAAGACGTAGTGAACTCATCGGCTGTGGCACCCAGCAGGCTGGGTCAGGAAGGCTCCCTGGACCAGGGACTGATGAGCCCTCCCTGGGGAAGGACATTCCACACAAAGGGCACAGTGTGTGAGAGGGCCCAGAGGCACAGAAGGTGACAGGTTTGCCACCTGCTGAGATTTCCACGCGGTTAGAGGGCAGAAGGTGGAAAAGATGGCGGGCAGGGGGGTGGCGCTGGACAAAGGCCAGTTGTAAGAGGCCCGGGCAATGTGCCTAGAAGCTTGGATTTTCTGCTGAAGGCAATGGGGAGCCACTGAAGGGAGTCATTTGATCTGCCTGGCCTTTCAAAGATCACTCTGCGATCAGCCGACACCCCAGATCTCCAGAGCTGTGGCTCAAGCCCCTAGACATCTCAGGGGCCTGCGTGAGATTATGCCCTGGATTAGGGGGCGGGGGCGGGGGCAAAGCTTGCTCATAGCCCTGGGACTCAGAGCAGCATATAGAGCTGCTATTCAGCCCAGACTCCTCTTGAGCAACAGATCTCCACCCCTATTCCACAGATAGCCATGTTAGAAATGCAGCGGGGTGAAAATGATCACATATCAGGAAATCAGTCCATGTAATTAATCATGTCACTTACCAGAAAGGGAAAAGTTACCTGACGATCTTAACAGAAACCCCAAACACATTTGACAGAGCTGAACATCCATCCTGTGAAAACTCTTTCATGAAATACAAACAAAAGAACATTTCCTTGACGTGATGAAAAACATCTGTCCTCAACCTAACGTCAACAACATTCTTGGCAATAAAACACCAGCGAGAGGTATTCATATTTAAGCCAGAGTGGCACAAGAATGCCTGCTGCTGCCACAATTAGTTTGCATCGTTCTAGAAGTTCTAGCCAACGCAAGAGTACGTTAAAAATACAAATAGAAAGAAGCATAACATTCAGGAAGGAGAAACTGCTATCATTATTTGTTCATGATACGATTGTTTATCCAGAACACTCCAGAGGATAGACTGAAAAACCAGTAAGAGACTATGAAAGAGGTCAGGAAGATGGCCAGTATCAATAAATACGCTAGCAAAATCCAGTTAGAAAATGGAAAAGGGAAAAGAAAACAAAATCCCCAACACGAGGTTTTGGGTTTTGTTTTTGTTTTTCAATTCTTGTGCAGTTAACATGCAGTGTTATCTTCATTTCACGTGTACCATACAGCCATTCAACGGTTCTACATATTACTCAGTGCTAATCAAGACAAGTGTACTCTTAATCCCCTTCACCTATTTCACCCACGCAACACCCTCCCCCCACGGCCCGGGGGGGGGGGCCCCACCCCACGAGTTCTTCAGTGATTCCTCGAGCGTGAGCAAATGGAGCGATACATCAGCCCAAGGGCACTCAAAGTTCAAGAAGAAGCTCCAAGCACCAGGGACCTGGCTGGGACAAAGGGAGATGGGACACAGGGCAGAGATGGAGAGAGCAGAGAAAGGAGGAAGAGGAGGGTGTCCCGGAGCATCCGCCAGGACTCGCAACTGGTGGGCTTGGGCCGGAAGCTGCCCTGTTAGCAGAAGACCCCAGGCCTTTGGGCCCGATTCCCGCGGCCCTGGCAGACGGCAGCTCGGGACAGTGAGACCCAGGTAGTTCCCAATGGTTCGGTGAACCTGGGCTCACCGAGGGGCAGGACTTGCCCACCGGGGGGATCCAGGCTGCACCGGATATGGTGTAGAGGGCTGCAGACACTGATGCAGAATCTACACCCACTACAGGCCACAGACTCCCAGCAAGTGAGATTCTAGCTAAAAGAGTGTTTCTGAACATTTGATGGGCTGATTGCAAATTGTGCTTCAGGATTCATTAAAGCTGCCTTTCCAAGAGAACCTGTCAAGGCAAAGAGACATACCCAACCAACCTCCAAGTTCCACTCTGATGCCAAGGGGCTCACTCCCCAGCTCCCTGCCTCCAGACTCCTAGCAACTGGGCCCTGTCTTGCTTGAGGTAGCATGATTCCCCTGGAGGCACCCAGCAGAACTGCTGGTGTATCTGGCACAGGCCATCTGGCTTCTAGGACCTAGTCTCAGAAAGTAAAGCTTGTAGTCTGCTCTTCCATTTTCCGTGGTGTGAGTATGGCATGATATCCCTGTGTGGCTCCTCTCGGATGTTGGGTAATCTCTGCATTTTCCATCACTCGCCCTCGGAGAAATCCCACAGCCAAAGGCGTGACTACTGGCCAACATTTCAGGGTAGCAAACTCTCTTGCCTGCTTTCTCTTTCTCTTTTGCCCTCACTTACAGACTCCATCTACACTTTTAAAAAAACCACTGTCCCCATACCTCAGCACTACTGCCCCTGTCCGGGGTCCAAGGATAGGACAGTCTCCTCTCAGATGACATGTTGCCATTTACAGGGAGGTTCGGTGCAAAGCAGTGGAGCTTCCGTGGTGAAATTTTCGGCACTAGGACAACAGATAGGGGCATTTTAGTCACTGTACTAGGTAAAGACTGAATTATTCGGTGCTTGAAAACAAGAAATTAATGAGAAGCAATGTGGTGCTTCAAACCCCTCAGGAAGCTGTGGTGGCCCCATGGTTGGGAGGAGGGAAAGGGCAGCCGAGAGGAAACAAATATATATCAAGCACCTGCTAGGTGCTTTAACTGTGATGTCCCATGAAATCCACAACCACAGGGCATAGGTGTTATTTACACCTGGATCACTTGGATTCCACATCCACAGGCTGTATTCTAAGGCACTGGCCCCTGTCTGCTCCTTAGAAAACTGAGCTTTAGGGGTGCCTTAGGTGACTCAGTCAGTTAAGCATCTGATTTCGGCTCGGGTTATGACCTCATGGTTTGTGGGTTCGTGCCCTGCATCAGGCTCTGTGCTGCCAGCTAGCGCCTGGAGCTTGCTTCAGATTCTGTGTCTCCCTCTCTCTCTGCCCCTTCCCTGATGGAGCTCTGTCTCTCTCCCTCTCAAAGATACATAAACATTAAAAAATTTAAAACAAAAGAAAAGAAAACTGAGCTTTAGGCAGCAGCCCCCAATTCTTCACCAGATGCTAATCTCCTCCCCTTGCAAACCTACTTGTCTGCTCTGTTTCCCACCTCCCTCAGTCACCTCATCTACCTTGGTGCCTAGAATTACCCTGTTAATGCTTCCTACACTGGGGATCAGAACTGCCCTCCTATCAGTGCTCGGTAACCGTCCAGGTCTGGCTGTGAGAGGCCACACTCAGCGCCATGCCCTCCAGGAAGGGGCCTTTTTAGGCAGAGGACAAAGGGTGGAGCACAGAAAGGGAAGGAGGGCACAGAGTTCTTTTGCAAGCTTTGCCTTCGTGCCCCACTCCCCACCCTTCCCTCTTCTGCAAGCTCATAGATTAGAGTCCACTTCCGAAGCCCGGTATCAGGAAGAAGATTCTACCGGGTGGGTTTGTCTGGCCTAATTCACCACGTCCCCCTGGCTCCTTGGTCTTGTCACCATGGAAACCTCGTGAGGTCACCAGTATCATTAAAATGGGAGGGAAAAAGTGTTTCTCCCTCTCCCCAAGAGGGCACCCGCTTGGCTCCGGTGGCTTCCGTGTCAGAGTGAGGAGGACAGCATGCAGGGTGAGGGGAGAGATTGCGCCCCATCCTCAGGGATGTATTAACCTCTTGATACCCAGGATGCTGGCTGCTCAGACACAAGCCTTCTGTATCCCTGAACATTTTCAGGCATCCTTGCCCAGAAAGAAAGAATCCCGTATCTTTGCACATGTGTCAAAGCAGGCTCCATGCTACACCCGGAGAAGTGCGAACGGGCTCTTCCCAGGCAACGCTACCAAGTAAATGCTCATCTATCAGACCCAGGTGGTGGTGGGGGCCGCTGTGGGAGAAGAGAGGGGGAGCCCCTCGGCCAAGGGTGAGAGCGGGGATCGCTGGTTGGGGCTGACACAGGAGTGGCAGGGGTCAGGGTTGGTGCCATAGACCCTTTAGCCCTTCTTCCCACATGCTCCAACAGACCGTGGATGCTCGCCGGCACTCGAGAGGGCCCAGTGCACCTACTGCTCCCCTCAGAGGTCAGCAGTGGGGCCGACAGCTCCGCTCCTCCTCTCCACCTCTGTTCTGCACACAAGTCAACTCTGGCCCGTCTTCCTCCCACGATCCGCAAAGTCTCTCGGCTGCCCTCCGGGAGCCCAAATTTCTCTTGCCACTTTCAAGACCCTCCCCAGCACCCACCGCCGTGAAATTTCTCCCCAACCGTCCTGTCGGCCAGTAGATCTCCTCCCTTTTCTTGGCACTAGACTCAGGCTGCTTCTTTTAATCACACTGTTCCCCAAGCCTGAGACAACCTCTCCCTCCTGTGATGTCTGTGTAATCCCATATTACATTTTTATCATCACTTGTACCATTTCCACAACGCCCCACATCACCGCAGGGACGTCGCTAACCCTCCACTACCACGGCCACCACCGCCACCACCATTGGACTCCCTTCCCTGCCACCACCATCACCACGGCCACCATCGCCATCACCGTGATCGCCTTCTAGCTATCAGTGCTCCCCCACGCCCCCGCACCGTCTCCTCACAATGCCGCACCCCCTCTCACCTCCACCGTTATCTGTCACCACCCATGTCTTCACTGCATGACCACTTATCATTACCAGCACTAGGCTGGACTCGTGATCATCACCACCATTTGGAGGGATGTAACGTTTCCCTTCATATGATCAGTGGTTCGATCAGTCAGTCAATTTCAAATCCCTCCATGGTGGCCATGGAAGAATCCATATAGGGAGGGGCAGCTGGGTCACATGGCCCCTCATTCTTGCTCCCTGGGTCTAATTGCTCACTGGTTGCCATTGTTGTCACCAAAGTGGGGCATGGGGGCTCTTTCTGTAGCACCTCAGGGCATGACTGAGACATAGCTAGAACGCTAACAGTAAGGGGGCCATAATATGAGCGGCTGCAGAGAGTAGAAATCAGTGAAAACTCGTTCAGTGACACGACAAAAGCCCTTGGAAAGTGCATTCTCAGAAATTTTACTTCTAAGAACCCAACCTAAGGAAATAATTAGATAAATGTGCAAGGATGATGTGTGGGTGTTATAATAGCAAAAACTGGAAACAGTCTAAATGTAAAAAGAAAAAAAAAGAGATGGCTTTTAAAAAATCACATGGATTAATATGCAGCCATTAAAACAGAAAATATAGATTTATCTCAGGATGTAAAAATATGCTAACTCTGCATTGTTCGTGAACAAAAGCAGGTTTGATATCAGCATTTGTAGAATAGCCCCCCTAGTTCTGAAAAATATAAACGTGTTCGTGAAACAGAGTGAAAATAGTTTATCTTCACAGTTGGCACCAAATTCTTCTTGGACAGGAAACTGTCTTTGTTTAGAAAAAAAAAAAAAAAAAGCTTGGTCAACTGTTTAATCAGATGATGGTCGCAAACCACTCAGCATGAGACAAGGAGAGGAAGTCCTTTGGCTCCTAAGGAGGATAGCAGAGAAACACACAGTGATCAGAGAAGGGAGAGAGATAGGGCAGTTGGCCTGGAGGAGATGGGACATGTGTACCAGGAAAATTCCCTGGCCATTTGGGGGGGGGGATAGAAAACTCTCGGGGGGGGGGCCCCTGGCCTCTGCTTGCATAGCTGCATATGGGCTACTTCCTCTTCTCTCCCACATCAAATATGTCGTCAGCTTCCAAGTTTTCCATTCATTCAGAATGGACTTGGAGAAGGGGCCCAATTGCAGGTCTGATCCACCCCAAGTGGTTGTTTCTGGTGGGGTATATGATGGGATAGTACCTGCATGATTTAGTTTTGTTTATTTGTATTTTCTGATTTTCTAAAATAAACATTAATGAAAAAAATGTACATTTCAGGAACCACACATTGGGAATACACCAGAGAGTCCGGAACCAGATCACCTGAGTTTAAAAGAATGGCCCACACCCCCCACCACAGACCCCCAAAGTGCCTGCACATTGTGGGCACAGTCTTGACGCGCCCCCCACCCCCACCCAGGACCATCCATCCAGATGTTCAGTACCTTGGAACCTGGTCCCGAGAGTAACATTCTGGGAAGATACAAGGAATTCCCAATCCTGTGTCTAAACTTAGGTCTGTTTTCTCAGTCTGATATCTGCTCAGAGGACCCACATCTTCCTGTGTGGTTAACAACAGGAATGACCCCCTTTTACAGGGGGTGTCCCGCAACTCACAAGGACTTAGGCATTCACAGCATGGTATCTTAAGATAACACATACGACAATTTCAATAATCACACAAAAGATGCACACACGTACCAGCAGTGTGGCTGTGTTTTGGAAGACCACCATCACCACCGTAGCCTCCAGCCCCCTTTTATCCAGCCAGTTCTGCCTCCATTTGGGGTTAGCTTGAGGTGGGCCTGAAGGGACACAAAAAAGAGGAACTGGGGGAGGACTGTTTTGGCCCCATCTCCTGCCGTGTCCCTAATCCGCACAAAACCCTGTGCGGTTCATTCACTTGGTATTCAGTGGAATAATGTAGCTGGTAATGAATTTGTTTTGCATTCAGTTGGATAACACTGTTAGTTATGAATTTATAATTTGCAAAGGGATAAGGCTTTTTTTTTTTCTTCGAGGCGTCAGAGAAGCTGTTGCTTACAAACTTGTAATTCGCCGCTGCAAATCCATCTGTAAATGACACTATTGCAAGCCGAAAATCTCTCAGGCACGGGGGATACAGCCTCAGAATTAAATTGTGTGTTTGACAAGAACCTGCTGTTCTGTCCTGCCCCGGCCCCGTCGGCCCCTCCCTTCCTCATGCGTTCAGGCTCAGCCTTGCCAGCTTGACTCTGGCAGTTCGGCTCCCCCCACCCTTACCCCCAAGTCATCCAGTGCCAGCCCCTGAGGGGGTGGGGTGGGGTGTGCAGACGGGCTCGGCCAACACAGGTGTAATCTGGGCCTGTGGAACGAACACAGAAGCCCACTCTCCATTCCCCCTAACTCCTTCTGGGCCTCTGTTTCCCCATCATGGGAGACCCCAACCCCCTTAGAAGTGTTTCCCACAGATTTGTCAGCCAGAGGGGTGGTGACTGCGCCCAGGGGAGTGCCCCCCCCCAACCAGGACTGAGCCCAGACTACAGGAAAAGGGTGGGAGTACTGGCCCGAGGACCAAAAGGACAGTGATCCGTAAGACCTCAGCCCACACAGACTACACGGAGCCGAACCTCTTTGTCTCAACCATTTCTGGGCTCTTGTGTTTTATATTTTGGGTCTTACTTCGTTTTTGCTTCTCCCAATTACTATTCACCCATTTATCTTTTTTTTTCCTTTTTTTAGTAAAAGTTTCTCTTGAAGAGTTAACTCAGGACGAAAATGAAAAGGAGGCTCAACCCATAGCGGCGCTGTAGAAGGAAACTGGTGCCGGGTAGAAAGGCAGGGCTGGGAAAAAAACTCGAAGGCGCATCAGCAGGGAGTCAGCCATCCTCGGCACGGGCCAGACACCGATTGGGAGCACCGGGGCACAGCGTAACCTCTGCCGTGGAGGCTCGAGGCTCTGCCAATGATCGGGCAGCGAGGACAAGGTGAGACCACTGTTTTGATCGAAGGAATCTGTGTGTTGTGAGGTCCCATGGCAGAGGCTGTGTGACCTCCGGCAAGTTGCTTAACCACTCTGAACTTCCTCCGTTGTCCGTCAGTATCTGCTGAGCACTTGCATTGTAGGCCGTCAAAAGGATGTACGTGCAGTCTCACGGGGAATCCAGGCATCACATTATTACAAATAACTGGGGGCATAGTCTGGGGGAGAGTCCTGGGAAGGACTGAAATTGAAGCCAGGATCTGAAGGATGAATGGAAGTTAGCTGGATGGAGACGGAAGAAGAGTGCCCCTGGGGCAGAGGGAACAGCATGTGCCACAGTCTAGAGGCAAGACACGTAACATGTGCATCCAGGGTGCTGAACGAAGGTCAGTGTGGCTGATGTGCGGGAGTAACAGGAAGCGGGGAGAGTAGCTGAGAGAGCTGCAGGGTCCAGACCACCCAGGGGCTCGTGGGCGCCCTACAAATGTGGGATTTCAGGGAGATGTGAAACACGTGACGGTTTTAAGCAGGGGAATGATCTATCCGACTCAGTGTTTTGCGATCCTTTTGGCGCTATGGGGCTAATGCCTTGAAAGGACCAGTGAGCACGTGGTAGGGGGTGGATTTCATTGTCTGGCGGAGACATGATGGTGTCTCAGACAAAGGGGGTGGCAGCGGAGAATGGAGACAGGGGAAATAGGCAGGAGGCAGAATGAGCTAGAGGTGGATTTGATGTGGGGGGTGGAGACAGGAAGGTACCAAAAAATTCCAGAGTTTCTGTGAGAGCCGCAGAGATAGGGGATCGGGGTTGCGCAGGGGTGGGGGCGGGGGGCTTGTGTCAGAAATATCCCGGGTTTAGTTTTGAATCTGAGCTCCCCGGGAGGCAGAGGATCTCACGAGTCTGGAACCTGGAGAGAATCTGGGCTGGAGATGCGTTTCGGGGATGAGGAGCCTTGTCGGTGGCATCGGCGACCACTAGACGGGTGGGGGCGGGGGGGGGGGGCCGGACAGGCCGGAGGGGGTAGGATGAGGGTTGAGGATGAACAGGACAACGTAAAGCTGAGCCTGGGGCAACTCCAGCGCTCCGGACAGGGCAGGGGGGAAAGTGGCGGAGGCAGCTGAGAGCCAGGGGTGAACACTCAGCCAGCAGAAATCCCGGAAGGCTTGGTGCCCCTGAAGTTGAGGGCAAAGAGGGGGCTGACTAAAGAGGTGGTTAACTAACTGAATGCAGTGGGAAGACAAAGTCAGATCAGGACCCGGGGTGGGGTGTCTTGGAGGTCACCGGTGACCTTAGCATTTCACTAGACGAGCGGCACAAGCAGGTGCCAGATCGCTAAGGGAGGGAGAATCAGCGGGGGCTGGGGAAGAAGAGGCAGGGCATCTTGGGGAAGAGACAGCTCTTGGGGTAAGTCTGGCTGTGGAGAGAGGAAAGTCGAGCCAGTGCTTGGAGAGGGAAGTGGGATCTTACTTTTAAGACAGAAGAGTTTAGAAAGCAGGTTTAAATGCTGATGGACAGAAACCAGGAGAAAGAGGCGGGGGGCAGGGGGGTGGACGGTGATTTCAGTGACAGGAGAGCAGAGAGTGAGGGGTAATGGGTAACATAAGACTCCCCAGAAGACAGGAGGGGATGATAACAACACAGTTTGCTCATGCTGTTGGCAGACTAATGCTGTTAGTGGGGTCTGGGTGTCAAAGGTTCAGGGGAGGGAGGGGTGCGAAGCCTCGGAATGGGCACTGGGGCCTGGGGGGGTGCTGAGTTATGTGCCCTGTTCCTTCTCTCTAGCTTTTTCCATCCCAGGTCACCTTAAAGCTATTTTGTTTCATAAAGACGTAAGACAAATAAGCATTGTAGAGATTCCATATTCACGAAACATGGCTTGAGAAGTCACTACAGCAGACTCTGCTGGACGTCGAGGACACGGAGGTATCTGCTCTCCAGCAGCTCGTGGTCCGGTGGGGGAGGGTCGGACTCACAGTGACAGTGTAGTGTGGCAAGTGCCGCACTCGCAGTGGACAAGGGCTCTGTGGTGGTGCAGAGGAGGGACCTCACGCACGGCGAGACTATGTCAGGAGGGTCGGGCGGTTGGTCTCCCGGAGAAGAAGAAGGCGAGCATTCCACCCAAAGAGGAGAGCGGGTGTATTGGCTAGTGTGTTGAAGAGCTGCGAGTAGCTCCTCCTGGCAGAAGCGATGGGAGCAAGAGGCCACAGAGAGGAGGTTGCGGAGACAGACAAGGGCCAGCTCCTGAAAAGAGCAGAATGCCAAACTAAGGACACCGGATTTTCCTTGTAGGAATGGGGAAGCCATGGAGGGTCATAAACAGGTAGATCAGAAAGCTGACGTCAGACGGGGCGCCGGCGTGGCTCGGTCTGTTCAGCTTCCGACTTCAACTCAGGTCATGATGTCGTGATCTGCGAGTTCGAGCCCCCGCGTTGGGCTCTGGGCTGACAGCTCCGAGCCTGGAGCCTGCTTCGGATTCTGTGTCTCCCTCTCTCTCTGCCCCTCCCCTGCTCGTGCTCTGTCTCTCTCTCGCAAAAATAAATAAACATTAAAAAAAAAAGGTGGGGGCTGATTCCAGCAACAGTGGACTCCACAGAGTAAATCTGAAGGTTGGCAGATCCATTAGTTGGCCATCAGCTAATGCAGGGGCCAGTGGGTCCAAGACAGGGTCTGGTCATCAGTAGAGAGAAGAAACCTGTCTACACAATTTTAAGAGGGTGGAATGAACAGCACTTGGTGCCCAGTTGGATATGGGAAAGCAAGAGTCTAAGATGATCACAGGTTTCCAGCTTATGTGGAAGGCTGGAGGGTGGCGCCATCGTCCGAGATGGGGGAGATAAGAGGGGGTACATTTGGGGGTGGGAAAGACAATGGGTTCTGGCTTGGGCACACTGAGTTAAGGTGCCTGCATGACATCCTCATGGAAATGTGTAGCAGGCAGGTGGCAATACGGTCTGAAGTTTTGGAATAGTCTCTTCTGGAAATAGCAAATTGGAAGTCAAGAACCTTTAGGGAGTGTGGCAGACTTCCCTTGGGGAAAGTGTACAGAGTGAGAAGAGAGTCCTAGTGAGAATCCTCATGGATCACCAACATCCCAGGGACCAGAGGAAGAAGAATCCTTGAAGCCAACTCAGAAGCAGCACTCAGAGAGGTAGGAAGAGAACCAGGAGAAAATGAGCTATGATGCTACAGAGTAGAGGGTGCTCCAGTTATCAGGGTCGGGACCACAAAACGATCACCTTGGACAGGGGACAAAGAGGGTCTGCTGGTCTTAGCAAGCACAAGGTCTTGCTCAGTGAGGGTGATTTCAACAATGCAATGACAGCTGAAACCAGGCTGTGAAGTTTAAGGAATGATCGGAAGTGAGGAAGAAGAGGCAACCGGTGTACAAAAATCTTCGGAAAACCTTGCCTTGGCTGGGGAGATTACAGCGAGCAGGAAGGTGACAGAAATGTCCCCAGACATGGCTTCCTCGATAGGAGCCCCACCGCTGTCCAGCTGCAGAAAAACACATGTCGTCGCCTCCTCATTCCGAAATGGCCTTTCCCAGGAGATCAGATATAGGCACTCCTTTACCTGGGGATTTTCTCATGGAAAGTTTGCCTATAATATTATCCATCGATCCCACCTTTGTGTTCAGAAATTTCCCTAGGCTGCAAATATTGACAACAATATTTATGAACACTTACTAAGCCCTGTGCTGAACATGTTACATGGCGTTAGCCCTCAAGATAACTACCAAGATACTTGGTATCTTGGTATCTACCAAGAAAGAAGGGAAACTGAGGCTTGGGAAGATTTAGCAAGTCACGTGGTTAACAGAAAAGCCAGCATGTGGGCCTTCCAACTCCACTGCCAAAGTGAGAGCTTCTCTATTATCTATTTTCTCTGAACGTGCTCTCTCTGGCTCTGGCTCTGCCTCCCTGGTGCCAGGACCCACTCTTTTTGAGAATTCAGCCTGCAGACTGAATCCTGGTTTCCTCCTGACCTGCATGCCAGTCTCAGTCCTATGCTATCAGTCACAATGGATTGCGGGCTAATAAAAACAGCTACCATTTTTCTAGCTCTTGCCTCCCATGCCCCCACCTGGGGCACAATGCTTGGTGCTTCCTGTTCTTATCTCATTCCATCCCCAAGGCAACCCTATGCAGTCTCTATGACTTTGACCATTTTGCAGATAAGGAACCTCAAGTTCAGAGAGGGTAAGTAACTTCCCCAAGATCACACCGCTAGTAAATGGCAGAGCTGGAATTGAAACCCAAGTCTGCCTGATGCAAAACCTTCCAGTACCCACTCTCCCCTTCCATGGCCACACGGCAGCAGTTCCCAACCCTCGGGTTGCAGGATCTCTGACATCCCACCCTATCTGGGAATCCAATCACTTAGTCATCCGTCAGCATTCCCTGAGTGTGTTTGTCAGACTCCTATTGGTCGTGTGAGACACAAACCCAACGAAACCAGTCGGAACAATAAAGGGATTTATTGGCTCTTAGAGATGGATAGGATGTAGTTGCAGCTCCCAGGACTGAAAGAAAGGCTGCCAGGCCATAAAAGCCAAGATTGGGACTCAGTGCCACCAGCGTGCTCTCTAAACTCCTCTCCCCTCTGTTGCCTGGCTTGGCTCCTCCAGTTAGTGGGAGAGTTGGCTGTCAGCAAACTTTGCATCCTGGTAGGAAGAAGGCTTCCCTCCCCCCCCTGCATCTACATATCAATCTCCGGGAACGAGTCTGATTGGTTCCGCTTGGGTAGTGTGCCCACCCCTTGGGCCAATCACTGGTGCTAGAGGATGAGGCTCTTTGACACCTGCAGCCCACCTGCTGGCAATGGGGTAGGATAAGTGGGAGTAGCGGGCTCTGCAACGGACGACCCACCAGGTCTATGTGACAACACGGGGGAGTTTCCTAAAGGAAGGGGATGTCAGAAGTGGGATGATGGAAAACGGGCTGAAGAGGTAAAAGCCACCGTCACAGTCCACTACACGGGTCCGTGTGAGAGACGGGGGCGGGCACGACACAGACACCATCTTGGGGGAGGTCACAGCCTCCGGAAGAAATAAGGCTTGTAGACACAAAGCCGTTAAGAAGAATTGATGGCAGCTACCATCCATGGAGTACCTACCTGGTGCCAGGCATTGGGCCAAGCACTTCCACAGGCATTATTTTATTCCAAGCTCACAATGACCCTGGAAAGTAGGTACCATTATCATCCCTATTTTTCTGAGTCAAAGAGACATTAGAAGACAACTTTTTTTTTTTTTCCTTTTTGGCAAGGCAGCCAATATAGGGAAAAATAAAAATGTTTATGGGCTCCTTATCCTCGCTCAGAGAGGTTAAGTGACTTGCCCAAGGTCACACAGCCAGCACATTAAATGAACATCCTGGGAAACATTTGGTTAGGGGCCAAAAGAGTGCTCCTGTTTTTCTCTGCCAACTAAGGACTAGGGAAGGCTGTCTGGAGATGGCAGGGGGATGGAATATGGATCTAAGCAGAAATCTGAAGGCTGGGACATCTGGGTAGGCAGCCAGGAAGGTTGAGGGGAAGAGAGAATGAGTTAATCTCCAAACTCTAAGGAAGGCAAGCCCGAGCACCACCCAGAACCTAGTTATTCCCTCTCACCCGTGACAGCCCTTTGGAGATTTATAATCAGACTTATAACCTTCTGAGAATTCTCTTCTTAAGCCCGCTCTGACCAGCCCACCCCTTCTTCACAGGACATTTACACCAGTCCCCTCCTCTCCTCCATCCTGGCTGTCCTCCTAGGGATCCACCCAGTGGACTGGGGTCCTAGATATTTGATCCCCACAGGTGACAGAAGAAATGTCACCTCCCTTTTTCTACACAACTCACTTCTATTAATGAGACCCAAGATCAACTAGGTATTAAGCAGTCACATCTTACCCTCTGAAACCAAGCTCTCTGTCTCCTAACACTGACAGTTCAAACACATCTCCCCCATTCCGGACATGGGCGGATGGTTCCATGGACCTCAGGCTAGAGAAACTTGTTCTCTTTCCTCAGGCTCAGCCCATTTTTGATCTTGGCTAGTCTTAGCATCATAGCTTCTGTGCAAATGGTCGGTGGGACTATGTGATTCCAGTTCTAGGAGGTACCTAGAGCGGTCACATTCGTAGGCACAGAAAATGGAATGGTACTTATTGTTTACTGCATTCAGAGTTTCAGGTTTTCAAGATGAAAAGAGTTCTGCAGATGGATGGCGGTGGTCATTGCACGACAATGTGAATGCACTTAGTGTCACTGAACTGCACGCTTAAACATGGCTAAGATAGTAAATTTCATGTGTATTTTACCACCATTTTTTAAGTGATAATTGCTGGGGCCTCTCGTTTCCCCATGTCCCCAGGAGAATATCTCCCCCGCCCCAGGCAGCTGGACTCCCACCCTCACCGCTTCTGGAAGACCCGGGGTCTTGCAGAAGACCCCTGTGCACACACCTCTGAGAGAGCTTGGAGAACAAGTGAAACCATTGGTACCCTTAACACTTCGCTGTCCCTGGAATTCAGTCTCCCTGTTGGGCCAGCCTCAAAACAACCATCCAGCCCCACCTCTCTTGATCATTCCTCCACCTCTAGCTCAAGATCTCGACTTCCCTGTCATCTGAACTTTTGTCAGTGTCACCTAGACTCACTTCTGTTCCTCACTAAACCAGTCGGCACCCAGTGCCCAACAATATGGCTCCTACCACCTTCCATCTCCTCCCTCCCCACCCCCAAAACCTTCCCCTGCCACATCACCAGTGGCCTCCTAAGTCCCAAGCCAGTGGGTACTTTCCATTCCTTCCCTCCCGGCAGCTCTCCACAGCCTGTGACATGGCCGAGCATGCCTTCCTCCAAACCCTGCCCTCCCAGGCCTGCACGACACCCTACTCGCGTTCTCCTCCTACCTCCCGGACTGTCCCTGCTCCAGGGACTCTTTCCCAAAGCTCCAGCCTGGACCTACTGCTTTTAGTACTAGTCTACACAATCTTCCTGCTTAATCTCATCCCCTCAAATAATGATTCAGTGAAACAAAAAAAACGACCCCCAAGGCCAGACATAGATCCATATACTCAACTGTCTTCAGGATGTCTCCACCTGTCCCAAACTGGACTTTTCATCTTCACCCCAGATGCGTTCTTCCTCTCTGTTCTCCGACAAAACTGGCAGCACAAGCATCTACCCGGTCTCCCCAGCTATAAGCCATAAGCTGTAAGAGGCATCGTGGACTCCCTCCCTCTCAAAGTCCAGCCAGTCTCTAAGCCCTGTTCTAGTCTCCTAATTTTTTTTTCAAAGCATCCCCTCCTCTCCGTCTCTGCTCCCGCTCGGGCCCCTCCTCTCTCGGCTGGATTCATGCAACAGCCTCCTAACTGGTCCCCTCCCTGTGGCCTAGCCCTCAGCTCCCCCATCCACAAGGCCACAGTCGGTCTCCTGAGAAGGCAAGCAGGACCAGGTTCCTCCCTGATATCACCCTCCCCTCTGCCCCAGGAGAAAATCCAAGCGCCCAGCTGTGGCTTCCAAGTCTCTCCAGGATCTGGTCTTCCTCTAATCCACTGTCCACAGAGCTGTCAAACAGGTCATCGCTAAAGGGCCCAGGGTGTCAACCCCCCCCCCCC
>NW_024412415.1:38024653-38055537 GCF_014898765.1 Herpailurus yagouaroundi | reverse complement strand
TCTTCCGATCTCCAGGGTAGTGTTCACTAGTGGTTGCGGGCGGAGCGGACCGTTGCGGCCGCTCCGGGCGCCGCGGGTGCCGGAGCGCGGACCTTCTGGGTCCCGGCTGAGCGCGCCCCGGGCGCCCGGCGGTGCCCGCTCACTCCGGGGCAGGGCAGGCAGACCTCGGCGGAGCCCGGAGCCGGCCGATCTGGACTGGACAGAGCGAATCCCGGACTGTGCAGAGCCCGGGGGATGCCGGGCGTGGGCTGAGGGGATCCCGGCGCCCTCCGATCCCTCCGACTTTGGCTCACGCGCTGGGACCGGCCCGGCGTCGCCTTGGTCGCCCTGCGCCCGGGTCACCTGTGGCCTCGGAGCCCCAAGCCCACCGGACCCTCGCTCGGTCCCGACCCGGAGCCCGGCGGGGGTTGGGGGAGATTTTTCCTGCCCCCTTCCTTGGAGCTCGGAGGCCCCGCCCCCTCCCACCGTCCAGATGTCTCCCGTGGCGGCTCTGAGGACCTCCCTGAGGCCAGGGGCCGAAGGGTCCAGAGAGAGAAGCCCGCCCTAGGGAGCCTTTGGGGGGGCCCCCCAACCTCCTCCTGGGGCTTGGCCCCCGACGCTGCTCGGAAGGAAGGCCGGTGCTCCCACCCTTGGTGAGTCCGGGAGCGGAGCTGGGGTTCTGAGGGAAGGCGGGGCTGGGGAAGGGAGGGTCCGCTGCGAGTGAGGGCACCTGGGGGCACTGGGAGGGAGGACAGAAGGACTGGAGAGGCCCTCTGGCAAACCAGCGGGACCAGGCCTGGCTGGGGGGGGGGGGGGGGGGGGGAGGGGCGCCGGGGGGGAGCTGGGGGAGCTGGGGCAGGGTGCCCCGTCGCAGGCTGAGGACTTCTGCCTCCAAAGCAGGGGCTCCTTTTCCTTCTAGAGGAGGGGCTATGCTGTAGACCATCTGCCTCCACCACCCCTCCCCACAAAGAAAAAAATCCCCCAGCGACGAAGGGTGCAGGCTGGCGAGAGGAGGGAGGCAGCGGCATTGCCGGCTGGTGCTGCAGCCTGGGAGAGCTGACGCCAGGCTTGCTCTCTCTGCAGGGGGCTGCCCTTCTCCTCCGACCAGCTCCCTTTTCAGAGCTGCCCACATCTGGAGCCCCCTCCACATCTGGAAGACCCCAGCCACCGTCCCTCTGCAGGTGTCAGTTGCCTCAGGAGACCTCTGGCTTTGCAACCGCCTAGGAGTTGTGAGGGATGACTGCTGCCTTCCCCCATCCCAAGGGCATCTCCTACCCTTAGTCCCTGCAGAGTCATCCCCCTGCCTCTGTGTCCAGGCTCAGCCAGAGATCAGCTCAGCACACGTTCAGGCACTTCAAGTCCTGGAGGCCACTCCTGAGACCCGAGGCCCCTCCCCCTGCTCTCCTGTGTCCTCACCTTGACCCCCTCTGTCAGACTCTGTCTTCCTCTGGGTGTCCCATTCCCCACCCAGAGGCAGAGGAGGCGGGGTGGCAGGGGGCAGGGGCTGGGTGAGGGCCACCCAGGGCCAGGGTGGGCTGGGGGGCCGTTAAGATGTGGAGCTCTGCCTGGCCGAGGGGGGCTCCGTGGAGGCAGACGCAGCGTGTGCCCGGCTGGGGGGAGTATGGGCAGGCCCGCAGCCACGTGGTAAAGGATGAACATTCGGGGCACCCCGGACCTCGGGCAGCCCAGTGACGACCCCAGCAGTGGTGGCCAGCGGGAGCGGATTCGACAGCGAATGAAGATGGTCATCGGGCAGCTTGAGGGCATCCTGCAGGAGCTCAAGGAGGTGGCCAAGGAGCTAAGGGAGGTGAGTGAGGGGCCGGCCAGACCCCAGGCCAGTTTTCCTGGGCCCGGCACCAAAACATGCTCATCCATGTTTAAGTGTGTATGTGTACTCACAGCTGTGTGCACCTGTGTCACTTTGCTGGCGACTTCCTTTTCCTTCTTCTTTCGCCAAATCTGCTTTGCTAGAAATCTCACCATACTCCAGGACTGGAGGGGCCTCAGTGTTGCAGAGTTGACTTGGGCAGCGTGTTGTGGGCCCGTGGCCTATGGTTAGCCCTCCGGGCTGCCAAGGTGACAAATATAGACTAAATCCTACCATAGCCTCTTAGTGGGAGACACTCTTCTGGGGCCCAAGCTGGCTTTTGACCCCACCATCTGCCTCGCAGACTCTGACCTGCTCAGAAGGTGGCTCTGAGAGAGTGTTGCTGGCCCTACTGAGAAGCTCTGAGCATTCTCCAGAAATCACACAGATACTCAGAACCCTTGATCCGGGAAAAAGTTAAAGCCAGCTAGGCCTGCCCTGCCCTGAGGTGGGAATGTGTCTGGGGGGCCACCAGTGGGTACCAGAGTTCCTGGGTACCTTGGCAGGGGCAGGAGTCTCGTCTAGAGGCATGCATCCCCGTCTACAGTTGTGAACGTTTTTGCCAAGGCTGAAAAGTCACTGAGAGATCCCGGGATGTGTGTCCCTCTCTGTCTAAGTGGAGCCCGGTTTAATTACTGCTTCCCACATCGCTGGGGTAATGAGGTACACACATCCTCAGCCCTGCCCCTTGGGCTGTGTTCGAGCCCAAAATGCATGACCAGCGTTCTGGGCCGCTGGCCTGAATTTGCCCACTGGGTGCCATTAAGCCGGCCAGGTGGGCTTTAGGCAAATTTCAACTCCCTGTAACCAGGGCCCCTGCAGAGACAGCAGAGAGAGTGATTGAATGGGAGTTATGGGTTCATTCTTTCTGCAGCCAGCTGTGCAGGGAGGCTCCTGGAGGATTGAGGAGAGGGGGGTGATGGTGGGTACCCACTCCGGCCTGGAGAGCCAAGGAGCAGGGCATGTTTGAAGGGAGCTGTGTCCCAAGCAGAGGGGTTGTGGAGAGGCTGGAACCAGAACTGAGGTGAGACAGGGCAGTCCCCTCAGCCCAGAATTAGCGTTGTGGTCGAAGACCAGATGCCCCTGAGCAACCCCCAAACCCGTTGGTCCAAAGGACTACAACTCCCCTTCATCCCTCTCTACCCCATCTTTTCCAGATGCTCCTGTGGGTCCGTCAGGGCCATGGGAACCATCCAGAGTCTCAGTCTTGGGCAGGGGCATGGGACCTGCGCCCCAGTAGGCCCACCCAGAAAAGAGCCAGGATGGACTCTAAGCCTGGGAGTCCTATGGCCCGGAGCCTACTCTCAACTGAGCATCTTCTGAGATCTGCCTCTCCTGTCTCCCCAAGCATAGTCACTCAGAGCTTAAAGACATCTCACAGATCACCCATACCAGCCCTGTCCATTTTCTGTTTGAAGAAACTGAGGCCCAGAGAGGGCTGGGGGCTTATCCAAAGTCACAGAGCCTACTAGTGGCAGAACTAAGCCCAGAACTCAGGTTCCCGTGGCCTATTCTGAGGCTGGAGCAGGGGGACTAGTGGGTGACCTTTTTGCATTTTGACAGGGGCCTTCTAGAGATGACACCTTCTGCTCGCGCTGTGATGCTCTGAGGGGATGCCCTTTCGAGGATGAGGCAGGGAGATCAGAAGCACTAGGATTTATTTGCAGATCTGTTAGATGTTCCCTCTCTCCCTTCTCAGCATATATAGACCCAGCCCCATGTCCTGCACAGCAGAGCTTCAGGGTCACAGGCCGTGCAGCCCAGAGGCCTGAGCCAGGACAGAGAGAGATGAGTTCCCTCCCCCTACACACCCTGTAGGCCATGTGCCTCCACCCAAGACTTTGGCAGGTTGCTACAGCAACCAGCGTCTACCCCGTATGCCACAGCCTGCCCGCTGCCAATGGCACCCAGCTGGGAGGGGGGCAGGCCTCAGAGCTCCCCCATCCCCCAGGCAGGGTCTGGACATGGGGAGATGGGCAGAAACAAGTGTTGGGGAAAGCAGGTAAGGCTCTGGGAGGCCCAGGCAGAAGAGGAGACACCATAACTGACTTCCTGTGGGATGGGGTTTATCAAGAATGGGGTTACCCGGTGGGGGTGCCAGGCATTAGTTTGGGGTAAAGGGTTGCAGCCCTCTGTTCCCTAGAACCTGGAATCTTGGCTCTTGATCCTGAAAGGGGGCTTATAAAACTGGATCTACCTGGCTCTTCTCAGTCCCTTTGTGTGGCGTTTTTCCATCAGGGGCATGGGTAGACCCAAGGTCTAGAGGGTGGCAGGCACTTCTTCCCTCATTATACCCCCTTCCCCAGATACCACCGGGTCAGCGCTCATCAGCTGGGTTGTCATCAGGAGAGCACATACCACTGATCAAGGCAAACCCTCCTCATCCTCTTGAGCACAAAGCCTGAAACTCACCGAGAGAGATGAGAGACTCTAAAGCACTTCCTCCTGAGGCCCCTGAGCCTCAGTCTCCTCATCTCTGAAATGGGGATGCTGATCATTCACATCTCAGAGTGGTCTTGCAAGGGTTTATCGGAGGCTTGGCACGTGGCAAGGTGGGGGGGGGGGCGCTAACACTCACACCCCTAAAGGTTTTGGAGTTCCCTCTCCCATACCTCCCTCACCCTCCCAAACCCCTGCTGCAGCTCTGTCACTGGCTCCCCAGGTGATAGGGAGCAAGTTCTGTCCCATGGGTGAGGAAAGTACCCTCATGGACTAAGTAAGGTGAAGAATGTAAACGTGCGTTGAAAGCTGAAGTTGTGTTCCAGAGGGATGTGACTGTCAATCATTAATTAGCCCTCATCCCTCCTAGGCTCCCCAGTACTCCAGGACGCCAGGCCAATCCCAGCAGGCTCTCCAAACTCCTTAAATTTCTGCGAATCTCAACTTAGATAGAGATGCAGCACAGCCTTAAGGCCAAGAGCATGGGCTCTACAGCCAGACGTCTCGGGTTCAAATCTAAGCTCCACCCCCTTCCTAGCTGTGTGAGCTTTGGAAAGTTACTTCACCTTTCTGGGCTTCTGTTTTCTGGCAAATGGGGATACTGAATCTTATGCCTGCCCACCTTCCCCAGAGTTGTTGTAAGAATTAAATGTGATACCATGTATAAATTACATGCACCGTGAGGGACACCAAACTAGCTCCACATCTTTTAGAGATTATTAAGGAGATATTCTTGCACCGGCCGGCTTCTTACTCCATGGATGGCCTCGTTCTTTTGGAGTCACATCAGCTTCTTAGCCATGATCAGAGTGGTCAGAGCCAGGACCCTGGCCTCCTGGCTGGCACCCTTCAGTATCTTTGGCCGTACGGCAGTGTCGCCCTCTTCCAGCATGGAAAGAGGTAGAGAGTGATGGTGATGGGGGGGGGGGGGGGGAAGGGGTCTCCAATAAGATGCCTTTTGAACGGAGACCCAAAGGGGAGGAAGGTACAAGACGAATGGGTATCTGGGAGAAGAGCCTTCCGGGCAGTGGGAGCAGCCAGTGCAAAGGTCCTGAGAAGGGTGTGTGGAAGTGAGCTCGGCATGTTGGGAATCAGCAAGGAAGCCAGGGCGGCTGGAGTGGAGTGAACAAGGAGGAGAAAAGCAGGAGGAAAGGTCAAAGAGAGAGCCGGGAGCTAGATCACACAGAGCCTTAAAGGCCTTGGTATGAAATTCAGATTAATCCTCAGTGAGAATCCCCCACCGTCTCCAGGAAGCTCCTGCTTGTGTTTCTGGGTGGGAATCTGCCTCCCCATTGGGCTCCCTGTTCCTCGCCAGCTGGGGGACCCCAAGGGCAGGGGGAAGGGCCCTCATCCTTGGCCCCTTAGATGGTGAGCGTATCTTAACCAGGTACTTGGCCTCCTCCTCCCCCTCCTCCCCACGACGTCACTCAGCATGGGGGCTCAAAAGTGATCCTCGAGTTCGCTGCTGGTGACTGTCATGTCGTCACTGACTCTTGGGTGGGACCTAACTTAGGAGCACAGTGGCCCACCTGGCGTGGCAGCGGAGGGTCCCCTCACCTGATTTGCATGGGGAACAGGCCCAGTGGCAACCGTGCAGTCCCATCAGCAAGGTGCTGCGTACGACGTGGCATGGAAAGCCAAGGGCTTTCATGAGATGAATGTGGCCCAGCCAAGAAGCAGCTGGGGCAGGAGAGGCTGGGGACCACGGAGCTGTGCCAAAGTGGGTCAGCGCCATCACCCGCAGCTCAGCAAGAATTGTGCGGATTTTTTTCTTCTTATTTTTTTTTTTCCCTCACCTTCCTTTCCTCCCTCTTTCCCTTTGCGTTCTCCTCCTTTGGACAGATTCACAAAGCTCCCTGGCCAATTAGGCCAAATTGCAGGATGAGAGTCATGAATCACGGTCAGCTCTCCCCACCCCCCACTCCACAGCACCCCCTCCCCCCCGAAGACAATAAATAACATAATCACAGAATTAAAAAATAATCAGTGGTCATAAATAATGCAGATCCCCAGTTATGTAACTAGCTGCCTGGGGAGCTGGGTGGGAGGGGAGGAGGTAGCAGCTTGTTGAGTGAGGGGAAGGGGCCAGAGGTGAGGGAGATGCTGGTTCTGGGACTCCTGGGTCCTCGGTCCTGGCTCTGGGGCCTTAAGGAACACAGATGTGCTTTCCTTGGAGAGAGGGCTCAGCCGGGGCTGGAGAGAGGGCTGGGGCGGGCAACATAGGACCATGCAACTCCTTCTCAGAAAAGCAGCCCCAACAGTTTTTATCAGCCTCCTGTCTCAACTCATCCACTCATCCCATGGCTGTATTTGTGAGGAGTGTGCCAACCCCTGTGCCAAGCTAGGGGTGCCATGGCGGGCAAGATGCTCCCAGTCCCACCCTTCATGGGGCTTACTGTCTAGTGGGAAGACATCAATCCTGTAACATACATGTATATGCAATTGCAGCAGTGATAAATATTGGAAAATATTTTAAGGAAAGGTGCAGAGTGCCTTGAGAGCCTATCCTAGGGAGCCTGTTCCCCACGGAGGATCAGGGAAAACTCCTGATGGAAGTGAGATGGGGTGAATAGAAAAAGAGGGAGCATTCCAGGTGAGGCCCAGAGGCCGAAGTGGGCTCGGTGGAGTGGGTAGAGCTGGGGAGGCTCGCCTGGCAGGGCGGTGGCTGCCTGCTGGAGAGAAAAGTCCCTGTGGCCAGAGCTGTGGGGTTTGTGTTTGAGACACTCGGGGGTTTGGGGAGCAGGGCGGTGCTGGAAGCAGAGGGGTGACGCGGTCCTGTTAGCTGATTCTGAGATGCCCTGAATGCAGCGCGCAGCAGGAGCTGGGCAGGAAGCTGCCAGCAGATGGGTGCGGCTGTTCAGGTGAGGTTGCCGAGGCTATGAGCAGGACAGAGGTTGGGGGCGCCCTTGGGACGGGGCCTGGAACCCCCAGCCGATCTATCACGGCACTCAGCCCTGCCTTTCTAGTGTTCCTTCTTGCCCGCTCTAGATCAGCTAATTCTTATTCTCAAGGTGCCAGACCCAGCAGTCAGGACTCCTGACTTGTGGTCTCAGCTCTGCTCCTTCCAGTTTCTGGCCCTCAGTCTCCCCCTCAGCAAGCACAGTGAGAGGGGTGAAGCCGACGGCGACTCCAGTCCTCTGGCTTTGAGGCTCTAGGATTCTGTGATTCTTCTGTCATTTCTCTCTCCGTTTGCTCTCTCCCCATCTCTTTCCTTCTGTATATATAATTATTTCCCTGTCCTCCAAGACAATCCTAAATTACATGTAGGCAAAATGATTATTAAATCTCAGAGAGAAATCACAGATTTCAAGGCATCCGAAGCAGAGGGGCAGGTAACGTGGGGCCTGCCTGTCCTCTGCCCGCCCCACTGGCCCCACAAAATGAGGTATAGGGACAGGTGGTGGGGTTTGTGGACTGACCCAGGCCCTGCATACAGGGTGGGTACCCTTGGCACGTCATTCCTCTTTCTGGTCCTCACTCATGTCATTCATCAAGTGGGTGTGCCTGTCCCTAGTGGTCTGGGCCAGCTTTGCCTTTGAGTTTCATTACCGTTTGGCATCTAGACCCTCTTCTGCTCCTGCTCTGTCCGGAGACAGAGCAGGGAACATAGGTGCCACCCATGTGCTGGGGTTTGGAGTACCCAATAGGTCCCATTATTCTGCCACAACCATTGGAAATGTCCCCGTCAGAATGCCATTCTGTGGGTGAAGAAGTGACTCCCATCAGCTCTTGGGCCTGGTGCCAGGGGCCTGGTTCTACCTTTTCACCCACCGGTGCACAGTGGAGATTGATAGTCTTTGTTGTTCTACCTGCTTTCTGGGAATCATGTCATTAACTGCTCCCAACAGCCCTGTCAAGTAGGTACTACTAGAATTCCCTTTTATGACGACACAGGCACAGAGACACCAGGTCATTTGGCCAAGGTCACACAGCCACTCGGTGGTGAGGCCTGGGTTGCACCTAGCTACGTCTGACTCCAGAGTCCAGGTTCGTAAGTGCTTGGCTGTGCTGATTCTACAGTTTAAATCACGTTCTATTAAACCCCCATCACCTTGGTGAGGAGAGGATTGTCCGTCCCATTTTTGTAGAGGAGGAAACAGACATGGGGAGAGAAAATCACCTGCTTCAAGTTCCTTAGCCAAGATGTGGCCGACTTGGGATTTGAACCCAAGCCTCCCTCTGTCCTGTCCCTCCACACCCCAGGATGGAACCAGAGAAGGGCGTTCTAATGGGGAAGGGGAAGGGCCTGAATGTGAAGGCTGCCTGAGCAGGTGGCCAGCCAGAAGTTCTTGGGTGGGAAGGAGTATGTCCAAGCCTGACAGCTTTAGAGCCCCTGCCCTGTGCACCCTGGGTCTTCCTCACGGGCATTAGGAGCCCAGCTTCTGGGCTTGGCCTGGCCTCAGCCAACCCTGTGTGGTCACACCCAGTCATTTAATGACATTTCTATTAGCTGTGTCCCCACGCTTCCACAGCAGAAGGCTCAGGCTGAACTTGATCAGGAGAGCCTAATTTGTCCCCAGACACTCAGGGCCTCCCCTGAGACTGGCAATGCTCCGAGGTGCTATGTCTTTACCAGCTTAAATCCCCAGACCCCTAGTCCAGTGGTTCTCAAAGTATGCCCCTGGATCAGCAGCACCCAGAAGCGTGTTGGATGTGCACCTTCTCAAACCCCACCCGGGTCCTACTGAATCAGAAACTCTGGTGTGCATCAACCCACTCCGGTTTGAGAGCCCTTGGTCTGGGCCAGGACTCCCACCCCTCAGGTGGGGCTTCGGTTGAACAGGGGCTTCTGGGGAAGATGAGCTTCTCTGAGGTAGGGGGAGTCACTCGGGGGTGGGGGACACAAGAAGGGATTGCCGGATTGGAGGGTGGGGCCCTCTCCACATTTCTTGCCCAAGCCCAGACATCACAGTAGCACCTCACGGTGGTGAGCAGTCTTGCAGGGGAGCGGCAGGAGAGGGTGGGAATCTCGGCTCCCCCCTGTTACTGGTGCCTCGGGTGCGATTTCTAGAAGCTCAGGAGGTGATGATCTCATGGGTGGAAAGCCTAACGCTTAGTTGGTGCTCAGAGATGGGAGATGATGTCATTTTTATCACCAGTGCCCCACAGAGCCCCTTTACTGCCCTTCTCACCGTTCCTCATTGAGGGCCCCGGTGAGGATGGCAGCGCTGGAGTCATTGTATTCAAATGGTGGCAAATGAGGTTTGAGATCCAGAGAGGTTGTGTGACTTACCCAAAGACACACAGAGCAATGTCTAAGCTGAATCTAGAACCCAAGTGTCTTGACTCCCCCAGTTCTGTAGGCTCCAGCCAAATGATCCCACCACCGCTGGGGTCTGGGGCCATGGGGAGTGGGTACCCCTAGGCATGGACACCCCCAAACAGCTTCTCAGTCATCCCTATAAACCCAGAGTCGTAGAATCTCAGAGATGGAAGGAACCTTGGAAATAAAGCATTCACCCAACCTCCCCATTTACAGATCAAGAAACTGAGACCTCAGAGGGAAAATGACTGATCAGGTCACCCACGTAGGACCCTCTGACTCCTAAGCAAGTAAACTTCTCACTGACCCATACACCTCCTGGCCCACTGTTTATGCCCTTGCTTTTGTCTTGCCTTTGGGGGCATCCCCCACCCCCACCCCTCACCAGACACCTAGCACATCACTGGACAGCAGTCATCCTCATACACGTTTGTTGGACTAGGGGCTTCCTTAGTTAATTCATTGCCTCACTGCTCTGACCCCAGGGAAAGAACACCAGAGAGGCACCGGGAGCTTGGGGACGCACTGTGTATGTTTTGTCCTTGGGTCTCTTGGTCCCTCTGCTTTGCTATTGTTGTTGTTTTGCTGGTTTTGTTTTTGGTCTGAATCGTTTCCGCCTTCCCTTACTCTGCCCATTCTGGACCCTCTCTGACGGGGTCTCCCTTTTCCCCCTTCACTGTCTTCATCCCTGATTTCTGCACTGACAGGGTCTAGGCGAGGAGTCCTGAGGCAGGGCACCTCTATAGAGGCAGGGTGCTGCTTCATGTGGGATGGGTGGGGTCAGTGGTCTCTGTGACCGAGCTGCCCCCCACCCCCCGAGTGCATGTGATGAGCGGCCCTGGACCCAGGATGAAGGGTTTTCTTATTCCTTCCCCAACGAGCCAGGGTTGATCTCCACTCACCAGGGGGCAAGAAAGGGAAGGGAGGAGGAGGTTCTGGGGCACGTGGGGGTAAGGTGATGGAGACTCATGGGGGACCGTCACTGACCAGCGGCACAGGCTGGTCCAGGATGCTTTGGAAAACCTGGGCAGAGTCTTCCTCGTGGTCACCCCGTTATCATTTCCTCTCCAACTCATCCATCATGTGGTCCGCTCATCTCTCCACCGTGTGGCCTGGCTGGAGTGTCAGCTTCTGTAAGTGGCCGCCTCTCAATCAAAGGAAGATGGAACTCTGAGCACCAGAACAGCAGCTGGCTTGGGGGGGCAGAGGGGTGTGTGCGTGGATGGGGTGTGGGTCTGGAAGGAGGGACTGAGGGCTAGAAAGTAGGAGAATGGCCCAGACAGGCTCTCCTCACCCTCGTCCAACGTGGGCCCTCACTGGGGCAAACGAACCTGTGAGCTCAAGCCCAGTCACCATCCTCTGGGGTCATCAGCCAGGCATCTAGCAGGGTGGGACAGGGGCACGCTCACACCCGCGTGATGCTGGGCCCCCCTCACTCGTGTCTCCTTCCGTGGCCAGGTGGTGAGCCAGATCGATAAGCTAACCTCAGACTTCGACTTCGAACTGGAGCCGGACGACTGGACCACGGCCACCGTGAGCAGCACCTCCAGTAGTGACAAGGCGGGCGTGGGCGGCCCCTTCGACCTGGGTCACCTAGACTTCGTGACAGCTGACATCCTTTCGGACAGCTGGGAGTTCTGCTCCTTCCTGGATGTATCTACCCCCTCGGACTCCGTGGACGGCCCAGAGTCGACCCGGCCAGGGGCTGGCCCCGACTACCGGCTCATGAATGGTGGCGTGCCCGTCCCCAATGGGCCACGAGTGGAGACCCCGGACTCCTCCAGTGAGGAGGCCTTCAGTGCTGGCCCCGCAAAGGGCCAGCTGCCCCAGCGGACCCCAGGCACACGGGAGAGGGTGCGGTTCAGCGACAAAGTGCTCTACCACGCTCTGTGCTGTGACGATGAGGAAGGGGACGGTGAGGAGGAGGTGGCAGAGGAGGAGGTGGGCCTGTCCCCAGAGCCTCCCCGTACAGAGGCCCACGTGGGCCCCCTCAAGCCCTCCCCGGCTTCCTACAAGCCAAGACGCTCTCCAGTGACCAGCCGCCGCTCAGGCCCCACCTTGGCCCCTGAGCAGACCCGAAGGGTCACAAGGAACAGCAGCACCCAAACAGTGTCAGACAAAAGCACGCAGACGTTGCTGCCCTACACGGCTGCCAGACAGAAAGCCAAGGGGAAAAACTAGGGGCTGGGGAGGGGGCTGGGGGGCAGTGGGCACATAGAGCTATAAATATATATATATATATACATATATATATATTTAAACAAACGCAGTCATAATAAAATTTTAAAATGCTAAGGATCCAACCCCAAAGGCCCCAGAGCTTTCACGGAGCTCATCTTAGACACAAAGATGCCTACCCACCATCTAGGTCCCAGGAGGTGCGGCCGGAACCACCCTCCCTTCCTTCTCATCGCAGGGCTCCCGAAAGGGGCGTCCAAAAGCATGTAAATTAGGTGGGACTCCTCTTCCAGGCCCCCCGAGCACGGTGGTGGAGTCTGGCTGCTGGCCTGGGCCCTGTCCCAGAGGGGATCCATCGACAGGTGGCAGGCTCACAAGGAGCAGTGTCCAAGGCCAAGGGCTAACCGTAGGTCTGACTGCAGGATGGAGGGCCTCGGGGTGGCATCACTCCACACACACACCTCCCCCCATACTTTCCACTCCGAGGCTTGTGCCTCTCCTTCCCAAAGGCAGACTTACCTGGGGAGATACACAACCCTACCCCACTCCCCTTCCATCTCAGGGTTCCCCAGGACACAGAGAAGGAGCAAGCTATTCCCATGGGGCAGGCCTCCCTGCTGGGAAGCTGGGCTTCCCCAGACCCTAGAGGACCAGACTAGATTCGGAAGGGGTTTGTTTGGAGAGACTAGACCACCCCCATCCTTCCAACTCCCATCCTCAGCTTTGTCCTCTAGGGCAAAGCCCGCCAGCCCCTGAGTTGGCCCTGTGCAGAAACTGAGGTCCACGTGAGAGGGCAGCCAGCGGCCACTGTGGGGCTGTGAAAGGGCTAAAGGCAGGCTCCTGAGCTCCTTCTCTAGGCAGGCAGACCCAGAGAGGAATCCCATGGCCTTACTCTGCCCCTGCTTCCTCACACAAGGACCCCGAACCCACCCTCGCAGGTCTTGAATGACACCAACAGAGACAAGCTGGGAGCCTGCAGGTAACGAGGCTTCATCTGGGGTGGGGGGCCGACCCAGGCACAGCATCTGGATATCCTGGAGATCATAATCACAATCATTGCTCACACTTATTGGGCAGGCCTCTGGGCCGCTCCGATGCTAAGTATGTTTTATAGTATTATCTCATGTAATCTTCGCAACAACCTCATGTGATAGGAACTGTTCCTTAGCCCCGTTTTTCAGATGAAAAGGCTGAGGTTCAGGGATGTTAAGTCACTGGCCCGAGGTCACAGAGCCCGTGCCGCCCTGCCTCCCATGAGCGTGTGGTTCCCGGGCTATACCTGGCTTTGCTATCTAGCAGCCGTGTGACCTTGGGCGAGCCCATTTGCCTCTCTGAGCCTCTCTACCTCATCTACAAAATGGGTCTAATAATCTTCACCTACCTCACCGGCTGCTGTGGGGCCTCAACAAGATGGGAAATGTGAAAGTCCTTGGGAAGCGCCATGGCACTGGATAGGCACTGTGGTCAGTGTGACCCCAACCTGGATTCCAGCGTTTTCCAAGGATGAGGAGCTTTGAGGGGGGTGTGGGAAAGAAGTCACAGTCACGGGAGCTGTCCGTGGGTCACTGCTCTGCTTCGTCCTCCACATCAGCACGATACACCGCCGTGCGCTCAGAACAGGGAGGTGTCGGGAGCGTCACTGTAAGGACATCAGTCCTCGTTGGGGGGGGGGGGGCGGTCTGCTGCACGTTTCCATTAAAGCAGATTTACAGCCCACCGGGACCCATTGGAAGGGTCTCTGCTCCTCACAGGGGTACCTAGGAGGGCCTGACCAGCAGCCGGGTAGTACCATTGTCTCTGCCCGAGGGGAGACAGAGAGATTGTGCAGGCCACCTGGAGCGGAGGCCAGGGATGCTATCTGGACGGCCCATCCTGATACGGGCCAGGTCGAGGATGTGTGGGCTGCAGTGTGGGGATCGTGGACTGAGGTCAGAGTCCTAAAGAGCTAGCCACGGTGCGGCCTCCGGGGTGGAAATCCGGGGGTAAGGTGGGCCGTGCTACGTCTGCCCCGGGCCAGGCCTGAGAGCCAGGGGTCTGAGCCCTTCTGTCTCCGGCAGTGCGGTGATAAGACGTGGCTGGGAGCACGAATGCCAGGGGCTGCCCTGAGGAAGGGGCCCGCTGGATTCTGCCCTATGTGACCAGGAGGAGGGGGGGCAGTGAGGGAGTGCCCGGCACCCCTAGCTCTGAGGGGAGACATTCACTTCTTTTTTTATATATATATGAAACCAACTTTATTGAGGTGTAATTTATCAGCTTTTTTGAGGTACCATAGCTATATATCCTTAACGTGTACAATTGGATGAATTTGAATGTACGTACACACCCGTGGACCCATTACCATAACCAAGGTGGTGAACATATTTATCACGGCAGAGTTTTGTTTTTTTTTAGTTTAAATCCAAGTTTGTTAACATATAGTGTAGTAATGATTTCAGGAATAGGGTTTAGTGGCTCATCGCTTCCATATAACACCCAGTGCTCATCCCAACCAGTGCCCTCCTGAATGCCCCACGCCCCTTTGGCCCGTCCCCCCGCCCAACACCCCGCCAGCAACCTTCAGTTAGTTCTCTGTATTTAAGAGGGAAGACATCCATTTCTACCTCCTAGACTTGTCCTGCCTCTCCAATGGCAAGATTTTTTCTAGACTTACAGCCTCTCGTCTTTACAACAGTCAGGGGAAAGAAACCTACAGAATGGTCCCCATTTCACTGAGGAAGAAACTGAGGCCCAGAGCCAGAGATCTCTGAGAGAGCCCTGGGTAAGGCTCTGTCCTCTCCCGGCAGCCCCCCCCCACACACCCACTCTGGCTCTGTGATCACATGTGGTCATGGCTGACATCTGTCGGCTGTTCCCTGGTCCACCACCTGGGTACTTGCCTCAAATGAGCCAAAGGGGCCAGGGGGTCCTGGAAGAGGGAAATGGGTATAGGTTCTGGACCAAAAAAGTAATGGACTCCTCTCGTAATTACACCACACCCAGTGTGGGCCTCCCTGACAGTGGCGCGGGATGCCCGTGGCTTGCTTACGACCTGAAACGCAGAGTGTGGCCACGCAGGGAAGGAGCTGGGGCCATCAGAGCTGTTGAACCATGGAATGCACCACTGCTGAGTAGTGAGCTCCCTGTCCCTCAGGCAGACACAGTCATCCCTGAGACCTTCCTCCAGACCTGCCCGCGCCTCCACAGACAGCCCCTCACTGCCCTTCACCCCCACCTCCAAACCTCTGCCAGGTCCTGGGTATCCTCACCCACCCTATCGGATCCTCCTGTTTCCAGAAAATCATTTCACTGACCAGCTACTGCGTGCTCAGGCTTGTGCTGAACCTTGCTGGGGCAGAGGGGGAGGGAGGTGGGCACTTGTGGCAGAGAGAGGTCATAACGTAATAAACAGCTCACGTTCACTGAGCATGTACTACTATGCACAGGGCAGTGTCCTAAGCATACGCCTCCTCTCATTTATTCCCCACAGCAAATACGAGATCAGCAATTTTAGTCATGCCTGTTTTCCAGGTGAGGACAATGAGGCTCTGAGAAGCTAACTCGCCGAAGGGCACGGGGTGAGTCATGGCACCAGGATTTGACCCCAAATTCAATGAGCTGGCACTCAAACATCTGCTGTAGCCAAAATCAGTGGTGGAGCCATGGTCTCGTCTCTGAGGGTGAGGGAGGGGCCAGGGGTCTGAGAGTCAGGTGGCCCGGTGGGGATGGGGAGGTGTTGAGAGCAGGAAACCTGTGCACGACCTCCAGTCTTTGGAGAGCTTGGCGATTGTTGACGCAAATGCCGTGGCCCTTGACAGAGCTTGGCACCCAATGGATTATGAGTCCGATAAATGTTTGTTCATTGAGTGAATGAGCCCCATTTGCAGAGGGGGCATCCATTGTGGCTTCGTTCAATCAACTTTTATTGTAGACCTCGTGTGTGTCAGGTCTCACGCTGCTTATGCACGGTCACACCCGGCTCCCCTGTGAGGATCTGGTCTGGTATGGCTGGGGACTGGACAAAGTCAAAAAGGAAGGGAGGGAAATTTCCGTGCTGAGAATCCAGAGGCGACACTGGGTCCAGACTCTGGTCCCCGGGAGAGGAGCCAGGTGCTGAGGCAGGAGAACAGCTTGATGAGGAGACCACTCTTAAGGAGGTGGGCACATGGCAGTGTCCCCGGTGTCTGAGAATCAAGAGGCACCACTGTCTCCATTTTAAAGGCAATGGACAGATGATCTAGTCTGCACAAGTGATCTGATGGGACCACGGGCAGAAAGGACAGAAACCGATTCAGAGACCCAAGCGCCACCCCCCACCCTTGGAGGCAGAGCGAGGCCAAGTTGATAGAGGGGGAAATGGTGGGGAGGAAGCTGGGGTTTCAAGGCAGCCCCAGCCTTACCCGCCTCCCCCTCCTGAGTTCCCTTCCTCCCTGCCAACCCCTCCCTCTCCCATTGTCCAGCTGTGACTTGTGTAAGAAAACTGACGGTTATTGACTACCTCGTATACGCCAGGCACTATGCCGCCTCTTTGAACTAACGGTAAATGACAGGTTTAGTAATGCCCAGCACATAATAAGTTGCTCCATAATTATTTATCGAATAAATGAACGAAACGCAATCTTCATTTTATAGGTGAGGGTGCTAATGAATGAACAAGGAACGTGTTCCGAGTTGCACGGTCAAAAATTGGTGGAGCCGGGGATTTGACGTGGCTAGTATTATTTGCACGATATAAGAGCTACTGTTCACAGAGTATCTACCACGTAGATACTGCTAAATTACCACGTAATTTACTGCTAAACACCGTAAATTATCTCCCCTGCTCCATTGACAACACCCCTCCAGGTAACTGGAACTATCACCAGTTTACAAATGAGAAAACTGAGACCCAGAGAGGTATAGTATCCTGTCCCAGATAACCAGCTCCTAAGTACAGAAACAAGATGTGGATGGAGACGTCACACTTCCCCCGTGCTTCGGTGGGCCTGGAACTCCTGCAGGTTGAGACATTGCCAGAGCACAGATTCCTCCCCCCTCCCGCCCCCCCCCCCCCCCGCCCAACTCACCAGTGCTCACCAGAGCTCAGGCCCCGCCTCCTTCCACTCAGCCCCCTCAGGCTTCTGGGAGCAGGAGGCAGGACTCCTAGAACCTACCCCCACATCCCTGTGGGTCTGGGGCACTGCCTGCATGACCAGCAGAAAACAGCCCCAGGTCCAGAGTAACCTTTCCTCTTCTCATCTCTCTAGCAGAGCCTGGAAGACGAGACCCTCAGCCCTTTCTGGTCTGGGCTGAACTGGCATTTGTTAGGGGCTGGAGTATGTAGGAAAGGCTTCTGGGAGGAGGAGGGACTTGAAATGGAATGCATTTGCAATGGAGTAGAACTTGGGCAGCTGGAAGAGGGGGCAAGGGGCATTTGGGGCCGGGGAACTTTGCAAAGATGGCTGGGTGGTCATTCAGTGGACGGCAGAAAGAGGCCTCGCTACAGCACAGGGTACCAACCCTGGCACCATTTCAGAAAGATGGGAGCATCTGCTCAGAGCCATTGCATCCTCTGGACTGTGGGATAAGGAATCCGGCTTTCCCGTCTAGTCTGAGACTGGGAGAATAGATTTAAGTGAGCTGGGTAATGCATTACCCAGTAGAGGCTATCGTGATAGGGACCCACTTTAATGCACAGATAAGAACAGCACATGATTAGCGCATTGGTGAGTAAAATAGATATGCTAAAGCCCTTGAAAGCCATTGTGCCTTAACAGGTTAAACATCCCTCCTGCAGTGCATTTTCATTAAACCTTCCTCTCCCATCAGGACAGGGGTTGGGACACTGGGGCCACATTTGCTCCCTTCTACATGAACTAGCCGAGATCCTGATGAGACCTGACTCTGCCCACCCGCCTGCCCTGAAAACCAACTACACAGAGGAACATAGCCGCTGTCAACACCTACCTCTCCCATTTTACCCGTCCCCAGCCATGCCAACCAAGGAGACAGAGGTGGGTGACCTCAGGCCAATGCTGTCCACGCCCAGGCACCTGGCCTGACCAGATCTGACTCCCTGCCAGGAACACTCAAGCTCACACACCTGCCTGAGGCTCTCAGTTCCCCATTCAGGCTGCCCTCTCTCCTATCCCTGCCGGAATGGGCAGAGGGCAGGAGCTCCCCGCCATGGGCAACCACACGGTGGTGGGACCCAGCAGGGCACGCTTCCTGTCACCTGCCACCTTAGAAGTGCCACGGAACTCCAGTCTCCAGGAACCGACTCACCTACCGTTTACTCTGCCCCACCTATCCTCCACCCTCAAGAAGGCAACACAGGGCAGGGATCACTACAGGCCACAGCGTGTAGAGGAACAGTGGGAAAAGGCCTGGGGACCCTGATTTTTGTGGGGACTCTCTATGGTCAGCAGTAGGGCCTTCCTAGGAGACTTCTGTAGGGATGGAGAATTTTCCCTGATCCAAGCAGTATACTGATTGTGGGAAGGGTTCCAAAGGAGGTTGTAATGCTATGTCTACTTTGGAGACGTAGCGAAGGGAAGAAGTTCACTGGTGGCCCGGGAGTGCAAGGGACAGGACAGAACTCTGGCACCTGCTCACAGATAGCATTCTGCTCATAGTACCATCTCCCTCTGCTTGGCCCCCAAGACTGACCACTTCCTCCGGGGACAATGTTGGGAGTAGGTGTATTTGCCCCAGAGACCCAGGGTAACAGTAGAGAGTTACCAAGAGACAAGAGAGGATGAGTCCCAGGCGAAGATGTTTGGGTACAGCCTGTGATTCCAGAGGCATGGGGCAGGGTGGAGCAGGGGGGGGACAGGAGGTGTCTAGGAGAGGAGCCAGGAGCATGAGCTGAGAGATCAGCCTGGTGAGGAGATGGCTTTAGGACAAGGCCCAGGGGTACCCAGCCTGATACTCCTTCCCCAAGCGGTTCACTGCAGTGCCCCCAGTGCCCAAGAATGAGGCGTCATGCCTCTCAGCATTGACTTCACCCCAAATCTGGTGTAGGCAAGAGGAGGAGTCTTTCAGGGTGAGCCCTAGCCACAGAATACATTCTTGCCCACTCAGCAAATGGGTTCCTACCTTTCCCAAAAGGAAAGCCCCATTCAGGCCCTTCCCTCTGGCTTCCTCATAGAAGGGTTTCTTGGGCTCAGGCTTCGGCGGGGAGCTGATCAGGGAAGCTGCAAGAGGTCCTCCTGCCCCAGAGGGAGCACTCTGAGAACTTCTCTAGCACAGAGATCCCCGCCTCCAGCCAATTTTCCTGGGCATTTCTCTTCCTCTCATGCAGAGGTTGCACATTGGTGGCCTGCACACCTGCTTTGCTCCCCACACATTGTTTTGTTTTAAGTGGATTTTACATAAAAATCAGATTTCAGTTTTTTGGGGGAGAAAAATCCCCTCAATTTTGCTATAAAAAAAAATTGTCTTAAAAAAAGATCTGACATGGGGCGTCTGGGTGGCTCAGTCGGTTGAGCGTCCGACTTCGGCTCTGGTCATGATCTCGCGGTCTGTGGGTTCGAGCCCCGCGTCGGGCTCTGTGCTGACAGCTCGGAGCCTGGAGCCTGTTTCAGATTCTGTGTCTCCCTCTTTCTCTGACCCTCCCCTGTTCATGCTCTCTCTGTCTCAAAAATAAATAAGTGTTAAAAAAAAAAAAAAAAGATCTGACAATATTGGGCTGGTATCCCACATGGAAACAGCAGAAACGGAGCACCCAGGACCCCCTCCAGGTGGGACTGGCACTCACCAGTCCCCACAGAACCCCACCTCCGGGCTACCTCCCCTGGAGGCCCTCAGTCATTTGCCTTGGTCCCTTTAGGTATGCAAGTCTGATAACCCTGCTGCTCCCACCTGCCCTCAGTTCCTTTTTTTTTTTTTTTTTTAGTGTTTATTTATTTGTTTATTTATTTACTTAGAGCGAGAGAGAGCACACACAGGGAAAGGCAGAGAGAGAAGGTGAAACAAAATCCCACACAGGCCCGTACTGTCCAACAAGGGGCTCGATCTCCCGAACACTGAGATCATGACCTGAGCCAAAATCAAGAATAGGGCGCTCAACCGACTGAGCCCCCCGGGCGCCCCGATTTCATACTTCTTAATAAAGGAATCTTCAAATCGAATAGGTCTTGTAGCTGTTCCATCAATCCACTTGGAGCACCAGTTGCAAAGCTGCCCTACTCTGACTTGCAGCTTCCTGCCACCTCTGTGCCTCGCCGGTGGGCACCAGTGAGGGCTGGGCTGGGCTGGGCTTGCCCTGCTTACCTGGTCTCCTCAGACCGCTTCTCACTAAGACCCCACCTGGGTGTGGCTGTGGCAGGGCCTGGGGTCTGAGCTCTCTCCGAGAGACCCAGCAGAGGACACCCACTCCAGGTCGTCCCTCTGTGCTCCCCCACCCCCACCCCTTCCCGGGTATCAGGGAGCTTCGGGTTTGTAATGAAGAGCTTCCTTCTTATGGAAAGAGCAGCTTAGTGTTCTTAAAACTCACTTTGCTCTCTTCCCCCACCCCTTTCTGCTCCTTTTCCTCCTCGGTTCATCAGGTACAAAGCAAGCATTGTCCAGTCATCCTGCATGAGGAAGCTGACACTTCTCCACTTTTTAAAGACGTGAGCTTGAGGCCACAGACACAGCAATAGAGAACATCTGCATTGAATGAACCGTCCTCTCATCGGAGTGCCCCAATGACCAGTGGCATGCCTAGGATAACTGGACGAGATAAGGACTCAGCGTCTGGACAGGCTTAGTCTACACTCGGAGTTAGGGCTCAGGAAGAGGCCAAGGATAGGACTCAGTCTAGTGTAAAGGTAGGGTTTAGTCTATGATCAGAGGCCAGGGTCAGGGTGTGACCAGGGTCAGGACTCAGTTTGTGATCAGGGTCCAGGGTCAGTATGTTACCAGGGTCCCAGGTCAGTGTGTGACTAGGGCCAGGGCTCAGTGTGTGACCAGAGTTGGGACTCAGTACATGACCAGGTCAGGACTCAGTCTGTTCTCTCTGACTCAGCTCCCCAATCTCTAGTATAAGCCACTCTTTACATACAAAATGCAAAATAGCTTGTCACCGTCCTGCTTTAAAAGCTCTTTTGAGGGGCACCTGAGTGGCTCAGTCTGTTAAGCATCCGACTCTTGATTTCGGCTCGGGTCATGATCTCACCGTTTGTGAGATCAAGTTCAACGTCGGGCTATGCACTGACAGTAAGGAGTCTGCTTGGGATTCTCTCTCTGCCTCTCTCCCCACCCCTACCCCGCTCGCATGTGCGTGCACACACGTGTGCGCTCTCTCTCTCTCTCTCTCTCTCTCTCAAAATAAATAAATAAATAAACTTGAAAAAAATTGTAAAGGGGTGCCTGGGTGGCTCAGTCGGTTAAGCGTCCAACTTCAGGTCATGATCTCACGGTTCGTGGCTTTGAGCCTCGCGTGGGGCTCACTGCTGTCAGCGTGGAGCCCACTTCGGATCCTCTGTCTCCCTCTCTCTCTGCCCCTCCCTCTCCCTCTCTTTCTCTCTCAAAAATAAAGAAACATTTTTTTTTAAATTAAAATAAAGTAAAAGCTCTTATGAAAAGAAGGAGGAAGAGAAAGAAAAGAAAGAGAAGGAGAAAGCTTCAGTGGTTCCTTGGTGGCCTTTAGGACTACAACGAGCATTACCCGGACTCGGCCGATCTCCGCTTCCATTCAAGGCAACGAGCTGCTTTCAAGGCAACGAAACAGGCTTCAAGTGCCTGTTTCCCTCATGCCTTTGTGCTTTTCGGGACCGTTTCCCTCATGGACTGACCCCGCTTCTCCTCGGTCCTGTATAGCAGTTAGAACTCAGGCTCTGCAGTCAAGCGAAGCTGGGTTCAGACCCTGCCTTTGGCGCTTGCCTGCTCTGGGACTTTGGGCAAATAGCTTCGATGCATGGGATTACAGAGGACAGTTAAACAACACCCGCGCGTGGGCCGGGGTGAGGCCTTCAGAGCACGCCCACAGACAGGTTTTAAGGCATGTTACTCATTGCAATCATCCATTATTCCCCGCTGGCTGACATGTTTGATCAACACTCAGCATCCCATTCCTGCCCCCTCCTCGTGGCCTTGCTGGCCGTCTGTGACTGGAAAGCTAAAAACGACACTTCCCAGGCCCCCTTGCAGCTGAGACTCTGTGTGTGAGCTAGATTCCAGCAATTTAGAGGCACTTTGGCAAGACTCGGAAGGCAGATTTGGAGGCTGTCGATGGCTGCTCTGGGCTGTTTTCGGCCAGCAGCCCAGTTGTGGAAACGCAGGAGCATTTCAGCATCGAATCTTCAAAGTCAAGGGTGCGGAAAGGCAGCAGCACGATCTCAGATCCCTGGGCCTGGTTATGGCAGCACCGAACCCACTGATTCCAATGATTCCTCCGCCCCTCCCCCATATTCTTTTGTCACCGTAACTGATGACCACAATTTAGAGGCTTAACGCAACACGGATTTACTCTCTAATGGCTTTGGAGGTTGGAAGTCCAAAATCAATCTCACTGAGCTAAACTCAAGGTCAGCAGTCCTGTGTTCCTTCTGGAGGCCCTAGTGGAGAATCCATTTCCTTGCCTTTTCCAATTTCTAGAGGCTATTTGCATTCCTTGGCTTATGGCCCCTTCTTCCGTCTTCAAGTCAGTTTCTGCTTTTGTCATCCCATCTCCTTTTTTGTTTTCTCCCTCTTCCGATTCTGCTTCCTGCCTCCTTCTTATAAGAATCTTGTGATTATATTGGGCTCTCCTGGATAATCCAGGGTGCCTTTCCATCTCAAGATTCTTCACTTAATAACAACCGGCAAGTCTCCCTTGTCATATAAAATAACATTCACAGCTTCCGGGAACCTGGTGGGATATTCAGCCCACCGCGATGCCTTTCTGACCGTGTCCCAGCTGGTTAGTTCTGTGGTGTTCTGGGAGGCATTCTTGGAGACCCAGCCTCAAGCCTGCTCCTTCAGCCCTTCCAACAATTTCGTAAACACCCAAGACCCTTGCATTCAACCTCTTTCTGCTTAAAATCCAGTGCCTCTGTTTCCTGCACCCAACCATGACTAAAATTCCAAGTAACCTCCAAGACTCAGTTCAAATGTCACCATCTTTGGGGAGCCTTCCCCAATTCTTCCAGGACTTCTTCCTCCTTCCTCTGGACCCCACAGCTCTTCCTACTTCAAGTTTGTATAAACGTTATCTCCCCTAGTGAATCATGGCCACTCCATCCAACCATAGCCTGGGATCTCACATAAAGGAAGGCTGCGCAAAGAAATGAACCAGAAGCCACTGGCTGAGAGCCACTTCCTGAGCATCAGCCTTGGATGCGGATAGAGGCAGGCCTGCCCTGGGAAGGACAGGGATCAGCCAGGGTGGGGCCAGGCTGCCTGGACAGCCAGCAACGCAAGGGGGAAAGCCAGGGACGGGAACACGATCTCAACCCCACAAGCCCGTGAGGCTCAGAGGAAAAGCAAAAGGTATTTTCAGATATCGAAGAAGCAAATCGGTAGGCGGACACATGTGAAGCAGTACATTCTTCAGCTCTAGAGCTGCTGCCCAGTCTGGGCCTTTGTGGCCCTGAGTCCAGAAATGCAGAAATGATGACATGGGACAGGAGGATAAGGCCTTGATACCCGGAAGCGTGTGGAGGGTCAAATTGAGGAAAGATACCGGTGAGCAGAGGACCCGTCCCCCTTCACTGGGGTGCAGAAGAAGCAACAGGCCAAATGATGTCCCCTGTCCATGGCAGGCCCTGGCTCTACCTTGCCTGGGACGGGGCAAGCAGTCTGTCCCCAGAAGCCAAAAGGGGACATCCGTGCCTGGGTGTAAGTGGAGCAGGAAAATGGTCCTTAAAGTGTCAAATCAAATTCTGTGTGCCAGCACAGATGAGGTAAGTATGACGATAGGGCAAGGGAAGAGGAAACACCACCTGCCAGAAAGCCACCTCCACTGGCAGGCAAGAACTAAAGAGCCTGAGCTGGCAAACTCAAAGTTTCTGCCCTGCGTGCGGCTGTTGTGTGCTGTGACATCGGGCAGTGCCTTCCCCCCGCCCCCGCAGGGTCATGCATATCTATAGTGGGAGCTGTAGACTCTGTGCTGAAGGACTCTGCGAACAAGGAAAACCAGAAAGAGCTGTGCCAGGCAGGGGGTCAGGAAGGGCAGCGGGGTGGGAGATGCAGGCCCTGGGCCATGGCAGGAAAGAGGCTCCGGCCGGGCAGGGAGGCCTGGAAGGCCTGAGGTGTCGCTAACGAGGTCCCGACAGACGGAGCTGGGCGTGAGTGAGCTTAAGGAACCAGCCCTCCTCCATCCCGGCACTCAGCACCCTTCAAATTAATAATTAAAATGCTTCCTGTCAGATTCCAGCCTGACACATAATTAGAGCAGCTCCAGGCTTTAGGCGATGGTGATGAAAACAGTTCTTGTTAGAAAGAGACTTTTCCAGGCATGAACAGGATAAGGATAGAACCCTTCTCTTCAAATTTCTCCATCAGGGCCTCCCCTCCATTCCAGACCTTTTAGCTTGAGGACAGGTGGGGGCGTGGGGAAGGGCAATCCGTGTCTCCATCTGTACCGGAGGAGGTAGGACAAGGTGCCACCCTAGCTGACATGAGGGTGCGGCCCAGGGATTTGTACAAGAAGGTGAGCAGGTGGGGGCTCCTTGGGGTTTCGAAGGCCGGTCAGACAAATCTGGAGGCCAGCTGCCGAATCCCATCCCCAACATGAACACACAAAGTGTTGACATCATATCTTTTCCCCACAGGGCTGCTGGGAAGTCGCTGAGCTCAGCTACTTACTATTCAGGGGCCAAGGCGCCCCTGGCCCCACCCCACCAGCCCATGGCATCCATCATTTCCTTCTAGAGCACAGCCTTCCCCCACTCCTACCAACAAAGTGGGGCATAGAACCAAGAGTGCTAGCTTGTGGGCCAGCAAAGTGGGGCATAGAATCAAGAGTGCTAGCTTGTGGGCTTCTCAGACCCCCCCACGAGCAGAGGTCAGAGGTGCTGTCCGTGGTTCCAGAGAAACTCAGTTTTCAGGCTCCTCTCTTGTCAGTTCTCCCAAGAGCCTCTGCCAGTCTCCTCCCTCCCTTGAACCATGCCCCCAGATGCCAGATGCCAGTCCCTGTGCCCTGTGAAACTGTCACAGCTCCACACATGCCACCAGGCCAGGCCCCCCAAGAGAGGGAAGGGATCCCACTGCTTAGCTCATTGAAGGAGAACCCTTTACCTTGATGGGCCTGCCCTCGGGAGTTTGGGACTTGGAGCTCATGCCAAAGCTACCTACGAGCAAAAGAAAATCATTTTAAAGCAATGTTGTGCTACTTCATTGACGTTGTCTTCATAAATATTTCAAAGGTGTTTATTAGGAAAACTACAGGAGTGGAGAAGAGGCTGCTGAGGCCCGGCTGCTGAGAGATGCCCCGAAAGGTCTCAGCTACCACTGCCACCACCACCAGTGAAACATGTACTCCTTCTGAGGGGCTGGCCTGTGGGGGCTGCAAAGAGAAGGCCACTCTGTTGGGCAGCCGACCCCTTGCAGCAGGCAGCTGCTCAGAAACCATGCTCCTATCCTCAGACTGAACCCCATAGGGCTATATAACAGAGTCCTACGGACACAGCACTGAGCTGGGGGCAGGGGCCTCCTGGGTTTTCCTCTGAGCTTTGCTGCTAGTTGCTGGGCAATTGCTCCCCTCCTCTGAGCTCAACAGTACAATGGACAAAGGCTGAGGGTCCCTTCCTGGGCAGGCTGACATACCCAGATTGTGGATGCTGTCCTTTGCTCTCCTCCCCCAACACCGCCACCCCACCCTCGCCAGCCAAGGCTGAGTCGGACCAGGAGCGGCGGGGCCAGAGCAGGTGCACAGGGCCAGACTACTCCCCTTCCCCGGAGCAAGTCTCGGCTTGCCTCACCCCCCTCCAGGGGGCAGGGTCTGGGGAGGGGGTAAGAATGGTATCTACCTGCTGCCCCACCACCCCTCTCATGGGGGTGGACAGGAATGGAGGCACCATGGCTGCCTCCGATGCAACTCTCTCCTCAGAAAGAGCTTCTTTCTCTTCCCCAGGCCAAAGCCAACAAGCCAATTAAACCCCGAGAAAGCAGGATCGATCGGCAGGCCAAAGGATTACATTGATCCACAATACTGGTACCCAGGGGGCCGTGGCTGCTTCTCCCTTGCACCTGGGGCTCCTTCAACTGCCATCTTCCGCTGAGCAATGAGCAATCCTCCCCGCCCCTGTCTCCATCCTCCCCCACCCCACCCCCACCCTGTCTGACTGTCTGTCCCTTCTCTTTTGGTCTCAAGTCATAACTGTCTCCTTTATCTGCACTGAGCCTAATGCCATCGGCGCCGACTTCTCCTTTCACACTGTGTAAGTGCAGGTGAGGTGGCCCCGTGACGCCCCTGTCCTTTGGGTGATCTGTCCCCATCTCAGTCAACCAGGGAAGGAGGGTGTTCCTCTCCACCCCATTTTACAGATATAGCCTACAAGGACACAGAGCATTTAGTACCCAGCTCCCCAAGGGTTAGCGGGTAGTGTTTTCTACACAGAACATGGGAGTGGGCGAAGGGAGCTTAGGGAACCTTCTCTGGTAAATTAAAAAAAAAAAAAAAGAAGAAAGAAGAAAATGACTTGCAATTACCATATCAATTGTTTCTGGGTAAATAGGTACTTCTAAGAGATTTTTAAAATAGATTATTCCCTTAAATAGGTTAAGCACCCTTTGGCAGCCTCATTTACATTACTCATTTGCTGGGAAATTCTTTTTTCAGGGACAGTGCAGAAGTAAACTTCAGCCTCAGTCCTTTCCCTTCGGAGACCGGATTAAGGTGGTCTGGGCGCTTCCTGGCCTGCAAAGCACAGGGTCTGCTCTGTGCCCAGGGCTGGGTGGGGGAATCCAGACCTGCTCTGGGGAGGAGGTAAACTCCCAGAGAATGGTGAAGGAGCCAGTGAAACACTGAGGTGCCGTCAGAGATGGGGAGGTGGGGGAGATCTGCATAGGAGGGAGGGGAGAGAGGGCAGATCCCCTGGGAATGGGGGCAGGGAGTGGGGATCTTGAGCAAACGCTCGTAAATAGGATTGAATGTGGTGCATGCAACTTCTGGCACTCTATCAATCATCTCTGTCCCCTTCTCCCTCATCACCCATCACCCATTCTGTCTTCCACACAGAGCAGAACGCACTCACGCCTCTCTCAGCACTGCAGAGGCCATTCCACAAATGCCCTGGGTCTGGAATCCCTGGCTGCCAGCATTCTCTTGTGCTGACCCAGATCCTCCCAGCTGCAGCGGGCCGGCGGACACCCAGAAGGGCAGCATGGATAGAGACGCCAAGGAAATCAGCACCCCAGCCATGTCACCCAGGCCCTTAGCATGGTCACCCAAGGAGGCTGAGCCCCATCTTGCCACCGGGGCCCCTTCGGGTTCCTGGAAGGTTCTCTGAAGGTGCCATCAGTGAGCACATGGACTTCAAAGCAATTACGCAAGCTATAGGGAAAAAAAAAAATCGTGCATTCATTCATTAGCAGCAAATTACACTTGATTATCTTAGCGAATAAGGCAAAATGTCAGGCCAGCGACTGGCAGAGACGCATGTTGGTCCTTCCTCCAGCACCCTAAGAATGGGGGTCACATTCTGCAGGAACCATTTTGGAGAGAATACCTAAAAATGAGAGCAGGAAAGGAGCAGAGTAGGGTGCAGACCAGGCCCCCCGGAGAGCCCAATGGCCCAGGGAATTAGGGGACCAGGTAGGCAAACTCGGGAAGGACTGGAGGCCAGACACCCCACAAGAGGGTGGTGGGGGGCAGTGGTAGAGGAAGGATGTTAGATCTGGCTGGTCTGCAGTATAGCGGAGGCTTGGGATATCCTGGTGCAGAAGCAAGTCTGAGACACGAAGGGAAGGAAGCTGGAAGAGTACAAGGCTGCTTCCTCGAGCCTGGCACAGGCGCGCGGGGAGCGGGACAGATGGTCCTTCCCTCTGTGGAGAACGCGGTGCTCGAGGGAGGGAGGGAGCCAGAACCAGCCACGTGGCTGTGCACATCTGGAGGCCTGGGGGCGACCAGAGATGGGGGGTGGGGGGGAGAAAGGGAGGCAGTGGGAGGAGGAGAGGGGAGGGGCCCTGTTTCCTACACTGAAGGGTCTGAGCCATCATCCATGGCACCCCATCCTCCCTCATCCCCACTCTCCCCCCAGAGCCTGGGTGCCTGGTCTGAGAGCAAGAACTCAGGATTCCTCTTCTCCCCTGGGCCCCACAACACAGGGCCCCCTTTCTTCATGCACATAGGATCACAGATTCCCTCAACCTTCTTTGCACCTGTATTTTCTGCACTTCCTGTAGTGAGAAAAAATGCCCCATGGTCTGATACAGTGATCACTGAGAACAGTTGGCTTGTGTCAGGTGCCTTGTCTCAAAGGTCTCTGCCCTGGATTGTCCCTCTGAGCCCTGTTTTGCATTAACTTGTACGCTAGGCTAGAGCCTCTGGGTCACACATATCAAATATTTAGCAATGATCTCAACCAGTGGCATCAGAACTTCTAGGAATGGAGCCAAGGCAGCAGTCTCTTAAGTGATTCTAATGGGCAGCCAGGGTTCAGAACTACTGGACTAATGCAATCTGGAGTTGTATCACCAGGAGCATAGTGCTCAGGATCAAGGAGGTGAGAGAACGATCTATTATGAGCTGAAACATTATCAGGCCAGGGCCTCACTCTGAAAGGACAATGATGAAACATGGCCAGGGGAGGGCAGTGGGGGTGGAGAAATCATACCCGCCAAGGAAAATTGAGGAGAAGAGGACATTTTGCTGCTCAGACACTGGGGAAAGGCTGGGAACAAAGGTCGGAGACCCTCTGTCTCTGAGGGCTGGGATGTATCTACCCCGTGAGATCCTGTGTTTTTTGTGTTCTGATGAGCACCATCTCATTAGTGGCGAAATAGTCACCATAACTACCTGGAGGTAGGGGAGCCAAACGGCAGGTTATGAACATCCTCAGACACAAAGTGCAAAAGACTTAACTTGCCCTGAGGCATCCGCATCCGGTGAAGTGTTGGTAAATATCCCCCTATCCGTTACCCAGGTGTTCTGGGTACAGGATGTAGGAGGCAGCCTAGCCCGAGCACACACTCAGACCTCCACGCTGCTCCCACCCCATTCAGCAGGAGGCAGACACACTCACTTCCAGAACTGGAGTCCCAGAACCATGAAGACAGAGGCAGCGGGCTGCCACAAGGCAGATGCTGAAGGGGAAGGCGGTTGGTCCAAAGTGGGTTGGGGAGGAAGAGATGACCACAGACCCCCCCCACCTACTCCTGGGCGGGGCTCCATCCCTGAGGTTCCTTTAAGCCCATCTGGGAATTCCCAGCACCCTTCCTGCCCTATCTAGAATCCATTCTGCTAGTGGCCCTGAGTGCTCTTTGCCTGCTCATTCTTGCTGCCACAGGGACTGGTGGAACAGGCTGTCAAAACAATCAGCAACTATACCAACATTTAAAAGGCACAGGCCTGTGTCCCTGAGATCTCACTCCCCAGAAGTGCTCCCATACCACAGAAACCCAAGCACAAGTTTGTAGTATTTGTATCCAAACTACAGGAACGGGCAAAATATATTCTGGAACAGCAGTACTATGAGATACTTACGTACCCATTCAAAAAGAATGAGGGATGTCTTTGCAAGAAGCTAGACACAAAATAGTACGTACTGTAGGATTCTATTCACATGAGGTTCAAGGACAAGCAAAATCAACCCATGGTGAAAGCAGCCCGAATAGCTGCAGTTGGGGCCATTGAGTGGGAAGGGGCACAAGGTAACTTTCTAGATTCTGAAAGTGTTTTATATCTGGATCTGGGTACCTTACCTGGGTAAATGTGGAAAAATCCATGGGGCCATACATTGAGGACCAGCATCTTTTAAACACTAGACGCACGTAACACCTCAATATAGAAAGTAAAGAAAAAGAAGAACTGTGTGGGAAAATGGGAATGAAAACAGAAAACACATAGCAGGACAATCCAGACGCTTTCGGTTGTAGAGAAGTGTTAGCCTAGGGAAAAGTCTAGAAGGATAGCAAGCCCTTAATAATGCTTCCCTCTGAGTGGGGGGACTGGAGGTGAAGGCAACTCTACATTTCGTTGTTAAATAAGGAAATTTAACCAAGTAAATCTGAAGATCTCATTGGCTTTCTTAAATGATTTGGGCCCTCTAACCAGTAGAGGGAAGCTCCCCGGAGTTGTACAAAATGGGGGGGGGGGGGGTTTCCGGGCGGGGGGGGCAAGGAAGTTTTTGGGAAGAGGATGTTCCAGGCAAGGCTGCTTTCTCTGGGCGGGGTAGAGCAACGGGAAAAGCAAGGGGTCTTACCATGCAGATGACCTCATCTTCCTTTGGGGGACGGAGAGGGCCCACGTGGGCAGATTCATTGACGACCATCAAGAAATCCCCAGTAAGACTATATTTCTGGGGGAGGTCGAAAGTGCAGTTAGATTGTGTATTCAGTCCTGGTTTAGGGACTTGGCCTAAGTGATGCCATGTCAGGCCCGTGACATTTTGTTTTTGTTTGTTTGCTTATTTGTTTAACACAACATTGTTCGCATTTAAACTGCTTAATCGGCTGCTCCCCCCTGTCCCCCCCGCCCCAGTGCAGCACATTACTTCACGGCTCCTTTGGTTCCTGCTTCCCTGGGAAACCCCTGCCCTTGGAGGCCTGGGATTCTGCTAGTTGGGGCAGACTTTGGCTTCACGTCTCAGTTTAAGACTTGGGCTTGGGGCGCCTGGGTGGCGCAGTCGGTTAAGCGTCCGACTTCAGCCAGGTCACGATCTCGCGGTCCGTGAGTTCGAGCCCCGTGTCAGGCTCTGGGCTGATGGCTCGGAGCCTGGAGCCTGTTTCCGGTTCTGTGTCTCCCTCTCTCTCTGCCCCTCCCTCGTTCATGCTCTGTCTCTCTCTGTCCCAAAAATAAAAATAAAAACGTTGAAAAAAAAATTAAAAAAAAAAAAAAAAAAGACTTGGGCTTTGCAGGAGGACCTCTGGACACTGCCCAGTTCGGAAGCTGCCAGGGTCTCTGCTCATTGGCCTGCATACTCAACGACGGCCTCCTGGGACAAGCCACGTCAGGTCCTCCCCGTGAACAGACCCCTGGAAGGCATGGCTCCTGCCTGTGAGCAGAAGCAGAATGCTCTGAAAGGGGAGACAATCAGGTAGAGAAAGGCAGGATGACTCAGGGGGGGGGGGGGGGGG
>NW_024412415.1:38013008-38024553 GCF_014898765.1 Herpailurus yagouaroundi | reverse complement strand
TCTTCACAGCCATGGTTACAAATGCTCCTGGAGGTGAATTCTGGTCACACCTCGAGCCAGGCAAATGAACCCTTGCTCTGTCCCCTCTTTAATATGGATGTGACACCTGCAGGCTACAGCTTGTCGCACGGTGAAAATTATTTCTCCATTAAAATGCAGAAGTTGGAGTTTTGCCCAGGAAGGCAGCTAAAAATACTGCTCTCTGGGGGCACTTGTCACACGGGACTTGGCGGCCACCTTCCTCACCCCTCAGCCCCCAGGAACGCCCCACCCCTGTTGGCTCCCTCCTGCAAGCACTTGATCCAGTGTCTGAGGCTTATCCTGCCCCTGTCAGAAAGGAAAAGCACTGGTTACCATGCCTATTTCACAGATGGGCAAACTGAGGTCACTGTGCCCCGTCTGCAAAATCGCCTAGGGAGTGAGAGCCTGCAGCCCCGGCCGCGGGGGAAGGAAAATAACCCCTCACATGCACCCAGCGCTTTATAGTGTGCCGTGTCTTCTCACCCGCTGTCTTGTCCAACTCTCAGAGAGATCCCGTGAAACAACTACCATCGTCCCCGCCTTGCAGGTAGCATTTAGCCTAGTGAGGTGAGCAACACGTTTGAGGATGCAGGGGGTAATAAGGGGCAAAGGCAGAGCCCCGGTATGAGTCTTTTGATTCTAAAACATACCCGAGAACCAGCAGTGGGAGGTGCTCACCTCAAACGAGGTGACCGGTCTCAGTGCTGGGGCCTCGGACTTTATAATAGGTGCCCTGGTTGGTGAAGAATGCCACATGCATTTCAGGGGAGGGCTCAGCACCCTACTTCATAGATAAGGAAATTGAGGTTCAGAGGTATGAAGGTCTTTGTCACAAGTCAGTAGTAGAGCTGGGAACAGAAGTCAAGTCCTGACCTCCAGCCCAGGTTCCTCCGGCTGCCCCAGGGGCTGTGGAGCTCTAAGAATGACTGGCTGGCCAGGTGCTCAGACCCTGTCACCCAGTGGCAGATGGGCACAGTACACCCTGCAGGGTCCCACATCCCAAAGGAACCCGGTCCTCTGGAAACCTGTTTGCTGCCTCTCTTCTCAGTCTTTGGAGGTGGAAGATGGTGAAATCCTCAGGCCTATTTTTCATACAAGAAAAGTAAGGTCCAGAGAAGGTAAATTTCCTGCTCAGAGTCACAGGGCAGAAGGAGGTCCCGGACCTGGATCTCTGATTCAAGTCTGGTGCCCATTCCACGGGGTCAGCCAACAACAGCAGGCAGAGCTCCTTCCCTGGCGTCAGCTTCTTACCACATTTCAGCTTCCACATCTGTAAAATGGGGGCACTAGAAGTGGCCCTTAAGAAGCCCAAGAGCTGAGTCTTTGGAGACAAAGAAATTAGGTGATGCTTCCAGAAGTGGGAGGCGTCCCATACACTGACTGAAAGCTTGGTTTTCTGGACAGCAAATTTCACTTTACCAAGAAGGAAACTGAGGCCAGGGAGGGGCTGCATGGCCACAGAGATCCAGCGGTTTAAGGACGGTGAGAGGGAGGAGATACAGGCATCCCACTCTGGCCTCAAATGTCCGGGAGGGAATCCTTCCTGCCAAGTACTGTGCCCAACCTGCTTCCACACACTTCTCGGAGAAAAAGCTTTCTACAAAGCCATTTATTTTTCCCAAAATACACCCCCAGTTAACAAAATTCCTCAGAGTCCCACATTTAAATTAGACATGCCACCTCTTCCGTTCCTGGGGAAGGAAGAAATGTCAGCGGGAGGACATCAGAAGTTTTCCGGAGGCTGGAGGCCAGCAAAGGACAAGCCAGGAGATGTCTTCCCAGCCCCAGAATAGCACCGTGGTTGGGGCGGGGGGGGTGGGGGGGTGGGGGGGAGAGGGGAAGAGCTGTGTCCCTGCGGCCCTCCTGCCCCATCCCCAGGCTTCACTTAGGCTTCTGCTCTTCGGGGTCCAGAGTGCCATGGCCACCTGCCCACCTGCTCACGCCTGGAAAGACTTTGGAAACCATCAGATTCTCAGGTCTAGCAAGAGGCTCTGCCCCTCTCTCCAGGTTTCTGCCCGCAGCCCCTGCTCTGGGTAAGGATTAGGGAGGGGGTGGGAGTGAGGTATCCAGGAAGCTGTGGGCACAGAAGAGGGGTACAGTAGAGAGCAGGGCAGGAGCCCCCGCACGAGCCGCAGGCTGTAGCAGGCGGTTGCAGGTTTCCTGAAGGGCAAGCTCCTTAGAGAAGGGGCTTGTCCTCTCACGCTGGGTCCCAGGTACCTAACACAGTGCTGACACCCCACGGATGCTCAGTGACTGTTACTAGAATGGATGAACAAAAGGAAAGGAGGGGAAAACAGCGGGATAGAAGCTGACCCCCAGGGGGCCCACGCGGACACCCGGAGACCCAGTGTGACCAGCACATGCTTCCCGTGGAGGGGGAGCTCACGGGGCACAGCCCACGGCACCACGGAAGAGACTGGGCTAAGGGAGGTCCGAACGTGTCCCAGCACGTGACCCAGCACATGCGCCTGTGTGCCTCCACAGGCCCGGGGGAAGGGCGCTGTCTTCAGTCAGCGAGGGAGGGAAAGGCCGACGCTGGGGCCAGAGGAGGGGCGGGCAGGAGGGGAGCCGCCTCTGGACTCGAGGAGATGCTGAAGGCTCAGGGTCCCTGTCCGAGCAGACGGGCTTACAGGAGGGTGGAAGGAAAGGCTGAGAAATGATAACTAGTATATCAGGGCCCCTGGAGAACCAAGGCCGGGGGTGACTGTGTATCCTGTCTTTGGAGAAAGAAGGCAGAGCATCAGTCTGAATACTGAGTCCTTTGGAGACATAAAGGCAGCCAGATGGTCCGCGCAGCATATCCGTTGGAGAAATAAGGTGGCGGGGTGGTCTCTGTGTCATGTCCGTAAGAAATAGGACAGTAGGATGATTTACGTATCACGTCACTGGAGAAATAAGGCAGCAGGATGACTTGGGAGTCACGTCCATCGGAGAAATAAGGCTGCAGGGTGGTCTCTCTGTCCTTTGGAGAGTGAGCAGGACCTGCCAGAGTGGGAGGCATCTGTCGGAGGCAGGGCTCACCCCGAGGCCCCAGTGCAGCCAGAGGTGTGGGAGCCCCCAGGCAGGGGCTGCAGCCCCCTGGTGCTCGCCGTCAGGCTATTTCTTGTCCATCATCTACATTTCACGATGGAAAGAAAAAGCAGGGGAAAAGGCATTAAATGCAGGAGTTCTGCTCTCGGGCCAGGCACATGGTCACACACTTTTGGGTGCGGAACGTGTCTGGCGGTGGCCGCCGCAGTCTGACTAGCAGCTCCCTGTGCTACGCACTGCCCCGGAGGCCCAGACCGGCCCCAACACGGGAGCTGAGCATCAGACGGACCATGAAGTGCCTGAAGGAGGCTGCCTAATCTTCCCCAGTCCACCCGCCCCACACCCTTCCCATCCACTGTCCCCTCTCCCTGGCACACGTGTCCCCTCCCACCACCACCTCCCTTTCTCTCCCCCTCCGTCATACCCTCCCCTCCACGAGCAAGAAATCCTTCCCAGCTCCCCCTCCCACACGGAGCTCCCCAAGAGCAGTGCTGTGGGGAACCTCCCTCCCTCTGGCTCTTGTCTCTACATGGGGGGCACCCAGTGGACTCACACCCTTGGCCTCGCCCCACTCCCCGACCTGAATGGGGAGCTTAGAAGGAGGACCAGGGCATGTGTGACCCTTCCGCTCCCACCCTTTGGGCTCCGTGTGTCCCAGGGAAGTAGTCTTCCCTTCCGGATACTGCCTCTGGGTTCACCCAGCGTGATCAGAGACTGGGGGGCCAGGCTGCCACACTCAGAGCAGGACCGGGCCATTCTGCAGCTCTCTTCCGGAACAAGGCTGACATTTTCATCTCCAACTGCTCGATCCTTCTATGCCTCATTTGGTTCAGAACAACAGAGAGGCAGATCACTTATCTCCATCCTTCTGTACCTCAGCACAGGCCTCCATTACTGCCATGGAACACTCTACAGCATTTAAAAGACTTGCTTGACGGAGCACTTCTGCATTTGTCACCCTGTCTAATCCTATCACAACCATCTGTAAGTGAGGGGCTCATTCTGCAGATGAGGAAACTTCCTGGAAGGTCAGAGGCGGAGACTAGACCCAAGGTCTCCCCTCCCAACCCAGGGGCATCTACCTTCTGCACAAGGCTGCCTTCCTAAACACCTCTTACTGCCTTTCGTGCAAGTCTGAGTCTATGGCCCTCGTGTACATGTATTTTGTGCAGGTTTCGGAGGGCCCCATTGCCCCCTGCCTCTGGAAGTTTCCAGGGCCTATGTCCTTCCCCTCTCCCCTAAATGCAGGGGTGAGCCTCCAGGAGCTCAGTGGAAGTTTATTTCCTGACAGGGACACCAAGGAACCCTTAAGAAGATTTAAGTTTCCTTTAACTGTTAGCAGCCAACTTGGACTTTTAGGCGGAAGCCATTCAGATCTACAGCGGTACTGCACCAAGGAACGTTCTGTTCACAAGACACACACACAGATACACGGGTATCGCCACACAAACACACGTACTCAGATGTCGCTGTTGGTTACTTTCAGTAAGGATGAATCTCAAACTTACTTCTAACCAACCCCTTCTCGATGTAACCGCTGATGCCGTAGAATATGAATAACGATGATTGTTAACATTGATTAACCACCTACCATGTAACAGGAACATGGCTGCCTGGCTGAAAACCGTATTTCCTAGCCTCTCTTGCGCTAGGTAGGCGTCGTGTGACTAGGCTCTGATCGATGGATGTGAACCGGAGTAACAGGAGCTATTTCTAGTCAAGCCCTAGGGAAAAAACCTTCCTCCCTTTCCTCTTTCCCCTTCCGGAGGGGAGGGGCGCGGGGCCACAGGAGCTGGAGCAGCCTCGGAACCGGGGTGGAAACTCCGCGCGGAAGGAGGCAGACACCAATAAATGGAACCTGGCTCCAGGACATCAGTGGCCTTACGGTCACCTAATGCTTAGACTGTTACAGGAGAGAGAAATAAATTCGTGTCGTTGTGATGCCTCTGTCATATCTGCAACCTATTAGAGCAGCCAGGACCTCGGTTACTCTGCCTGCTGCCGTTGCACCAGCGGGGAGTCAAGGCTGCTCCCCCAGGGAGGGAGCCTCAGGTCACCAGGTGGTGAAAAGGTGATCACCACCCCCACCACCAACCCTCCCTCCTGGGGGAGGGAGGACCCTCCCCCAGCCTCCTACACACAGATGTGCAAACACACAGACACATGTTCTCAAGCACCACGTGTCTTTACCTTCTTTGCTTTCCGAGTGTTTCAGAGGCCGCAGGGCTGCAAAAAAGGAAGGGGCACATGGTGAGGGGGAACCACGGGAAGGGGAGGGGGACGGGGTCCCGCAAGAGGGAAGAGAGCCGGGGAAGAAGGCAGGCCTGGATGACTGGGAGAAGCTGGGAGGATGAGGGCCACATCCCAGCACCAGGGGAGGGTCTTAGGCCACTGTCCCGAGCCCTGGCTCTGCTCTGTAGCCTGTCACTCCTGTCTGGGCCTCCGTTTTCTCCATCTATACAATGGGAACAGCTACCCTGCCCTCCAGTGAGCTGGAGACGTGGAAGGACACCGAGTTTGCCCTGCAAATAAGGGCCAAGTAAGAAGCTACAGGAGGCTGCAGACGATCCCAGGTGGGCCTGGGGTCATGCAGACCTGACACTGAACAAATCTCTAGGCCACCCTCTTCTCCCCACCCCTCCCTCTCTCAACTACATCTGCCTCTGAGCAAGAAAAATGAGGCCTGATCCCAGGGCTGTCTCCACACCAAAGGCAGAAAATTAATTGGCATAATTTGCGGCAGTCCCCAGGTGTCCGTCTCCTGCTCTTCCTTCCTCGGGAGTGGGGAGGGGACCGGTGTCAACTGGCACCAGCCCAAATGATTCAGCGGGAGCCTGCCTCTCCCAGCCAGGAGCCCCAGAAGGGAGGGCGGTGAGGCCTACAGGGGCCACGAAACACCAGTGCTTGGGCACCGGCCCCAAGCTGGGCTCCAGGTCTGTGTCCCCAAAGCCCCATCCCCTTTGCAGACCACCTATGTATCTGGTCACTTGAAAGAGCTTCAGAACAGCCCTCTGGTGCCATCAAGGCAGCGTCGGGATAACACTTTACAGATGGGAAACTGAAGCCCAGAGCAGCAAAGCACCTTGCCCGAAGTCGCACAGCCTCTAACCAGAATGGGACTGTCTTAAACCGTTTGCCGACTAACTCGACTCCAAGATATCAAGAGCACTTACCAGGCAGCAGGTATGGCACTAGGCCCTTTACATACATTATCTCATTTAATTATCCCACACAACCTATGAAGGGAGGCAGTCATTAGGAGGAAACCAAGACTCAGAGATGGAGAAACGGAGGCCCGGAGAAGCAAAGTGACTTGCTCAAGGCCACTCAGCCTACAGGCTGGAGCTGGAACTTCAACCCAGGATGCCCTTCTCTTGAGTCCTCACTCTGCTGCTAGGAAGCCACCAGACCCCACGGCGCAGGGTCACTCAGAGGGGACCTGGCCCTGGTAGAAAGGCAAGGCAGGCAGGAAAGATGCAGCAGCCCCTGGGAGGGAGTCTAGGGAAATCCAGATCCAGGCCTGACGCTAAGCAAAGACCAGACTCACCTGGGTAGGAGGCCACAGTCCACGAGACACTTCATCAAACCTCAAGTGAATGTGGCTCCTCCAGGTCCTAGAGTCCTCATCCTGTCCCTGTGTCCTCTCAGCCAATAAGGCCAGCTCTAAGCTCAGACTCACCTGTTTTGGATCCTTCTCCATCCCCGTCCTGGTCCTCGGCACCTGGAAGACAAGGACTCAGCGAACGAGAGACCTTCGCCACCCACTGGCACTACTGCACTTCCCCATCTGAGAGCGCCCACCACTCACCCAGCCAAGCACCTTCCTCTCACCCCTCCACCCACCCAGCCACCCACCCCATCACTCCCCCATCTGCTCACTCGCCAAGCCCGTCCACCACCAGCCTCCAACATAAGCACCACCCACCTGTCTGTCCCTCCTCCTCCACATCTGCACCCTCCCTCCCAATGCCCAGCCAGCTCCCACCTCTCGCCGTCTACGTTCACGGTCGCCCCTGGAAGCCTGTGCGTACCCACGTGCCACCAGCCGGCACCAAAACCCCACTCACCGGTGTGTGCTCACCTCCCACCATGCACCCGAGTGGTCATACTTACCGGCCAAGCTCAAACCACCTATCTACCAATGCCAACTCACCACCTGCCGGTCACCAAAGTCAACCCACACTGACCCCAGCCTAGCTAACGGCAGCTGCTTCAGACTCTGCCTGCCAGGAGGCGGACACACCCTCGCACAGTGAGACCCGAAGCCATGCAGCATTCACGCACGTGTCACTAAACTTTCACGCTCTACACCCACACCGCCACTCGCAGACACGCTCATATGACCTCCACCCTCACCATCGCACCTGAGCCCCACAAGTCCCCACCACTCTCTTCCAGTCCCACTCACACCCACGCTCAGCCTGCCGTATTCCCACCCTGAGAGGCAGGCTTGCACCTGTTCACACACACAAGCCATATTCAGCCTCAAGGTCGCACGCGTGCAGTCCAACCCCATGGGCACACTCATGCTCATTCTGTCACTAGGAAGCAGCCCGCTTGTTGATGTCACAGACACACCCACATGCCCAAAGACATGTGTGTGCATGCACACACTCTCTCTCGCTCACCTGCATTCTCCTCCTCACAGCTCTGCTTGATCTTTCTCCAGCACACGAAGGCCAGGGCCACCAGCAGGGCAACAAGGCAGACAGAGAGCCCCACGGTCACCCACAGGGCCTCGGGAGGGAATGTCATGGGCTGCCCTGGGAGGGGAAGTGGGGAGAATGGGAAGAGACGGTCAGGCCCAGCACCCATGGCCCTGAGCACAGCACACCCCGGGGCCACAAGGTGTGAAGGGAGCTCCCACCCTTGCTGGGCTCCAGCACTATGAAGAGACCTCATTTCAGTCCCCACGCCCCTTCCCCACACACTGAGACACATCCAAACCCTGACACAGCCATGGCTGGTGTGCAAATGCTTCAACCCCGGCAGGGTCGAAGAGTCTGAAGTTGATGATGCTCTAGAACCTTCTACGGCTCCCCACTGACACTTGAATAATGCTTCAACCTTCTGGAGGACCTCTATCACGTGGCTACCGCTTACCCTCCCCCAGCCTTCCTTTCCAATTCCACTCCAGGAACCTCTGCTCCAGCCGGGCTGGTGTCCTGACCCTTCTCTGCAGACAACCGGTTCCTTCCAGCCTCCACACCACTGCTGTCAGGTTCCCCTACCTTAAAAAGTGCTGCCAAACTCTCACCTAGTTTAAGATTCGCCTCCTCAGGAGGCCCTCCCTGACTGTTCCAACCCCACCTGGTGATACGCCCCATCCTACAGATCAGGAGTTGGCAAATCATGGTCTGCCAGCCAGATCTGGCCTGTGGTCTGTGTTTGTACAGGCTGTGGGCTAATAATAGTTTTTATATTTGCAAAGGGTTACAAAAAAAGAAACAGGAGGCGCAGAAGGGGAAGGAAAAGCAGCAGCAGCAGCAGCAACAGAGATTGTACGTGGCCCACAAAGCCTAAAATATTTACTATCCAGCCCTTTACAGAAAGTGTTGGGGGAGCCCTGCACATAGATGGGGGTGGGAACTGAGGGTGCCCAGTGAGGGTTCTGGGTTTACCCAAGAGGAGGAGACTTGCCAGGGGAATGTTTCTGGGAAGCGTGGGGGCCCTCCTGTGAGCTATCTCGCAGCAGAGGGAAGGGCTTGAGGCGCCCGCACCTGGGTCAGCCCCAGCAGCTGTTCTGAGCATGCCAGCCATCCGCCCAGGCCCTGGGCCCGTGCTGGGTCCTGGGCAGAAGCCTTGGGGACGTCAAATCTAACAAAAGACAGAGCTGCTTTCCTCTGGTCTCTGGAGACCCGGAGCGCCCAGGGCATCGGCAGTCTTGGGGGGCCAGCTGGTTCTGCAGAAGTCACCGTCGTTGCAAAGAGCCGTGCCAGGAGGACCTTCAGCGAGCAGAGGCCCTGGCAGGGACACGGGCATGTGCAGATGTTCCCTTCGGCCGGCATGGCTGGCAGAGCTGACACTCGGGACATTGCAAGCAAAGGGACACATCACCCAGGAGAGCAGGAGAGGGCAGCAGCTGACATGCAGGGCCAGGAAGGCTAGTCCACGAAGCCTGGGAAGGAAACCCCTGGGGATCCTCAGCGGGGCTCCTGTAGCAAAGGAGGGCACAGAGCCACAGAAATACCAAGGAGGGGGGAGGACCTCTTTCTACGTTCACCCCCTGACTGGTGTCAGTGCCTAGAACACAGGTCAGACATGCCCTCACTCAAACCGTAAAGAGCAGGGCTCAGACCTGGGTGTTGAGGTTCCATTTCCAGTGCTTGCTCCATAAAGCCCCCTCCATGCACAGCACATTCGACTTCACTAACCTCCAGCAGGTGTGGGAGAGACCAGGCTGGAGGACTGACAGCCTGAATCCCAGAATGTTTTACAAGGCACAAAGCTGCCTGAAGTGAAATACAGGCCAAGGGCTCCAAAGTAGGCCAGACCTGCTCTTACAAAACCAGGAGGCTGGGTGGTGGGGAGAAGAGAAAATTAGGCTGAGAGGCTAAAGGTTGGATTCTGGTCCTGGCTCATCTGCTCACCGAAGAATGCTGGAGTCAAGGGCCACAGACCCCATGGATGAGTTTAGAGGGGCCATGAACCCTCTAAACGTCAATGCAAACTATTGTGTTTATCATGTATCCAATTTTCAAAGAGGTGCCTGGCCCCCCCAAATAGAGCCACTTTGCCAGTCTGTAGACTTGGGAAAGTTCTCTCTCCTCGCTGGGCTTTGGTTTCCTCATCTCTGAAATAAAAGCACTCTCAATGTTACCTACTAAAGTTTAAAATAAAGGTTTTTTTCCCCCTCCTAGGTGGGCTAAGCATTCTCCCTACAGTTCCACTTACACCCATAGACTCTTTCTGCACAGCGTGGCAAATATCCAGTTCAACCCAGTGTGCCAATTATCACAAAGCCCACCAATCCTTCAAGACCCTCTCAACTCCTGCCTGTCCCTCCTGACTGCTCCAGCCCATTCTGACTCCTGACTCCTTTCTCAGAAAGCTTCACTTTCTCCGTTGACCTCACTCTACCCGGTATTTCTTATCCTCTCTGGAAACACACCAGGCAAGGGAAAGTCATGGGAAGGGAAAAGAGGACAACTAGACAGACAGAACCTGCTATCCTGACACCAGAGTATGTGGGGAGGCCCCCCCTTCACACCCCGAGACACAAGGAGCACCCACTGATGTGGACACTACAGGAAGGGTGGGTGTTTGGGCTTGGACCCCAAACAAAACCCCAACCAGATAGAGGGAATCCCCAAGAGGGCGGCATCAATCTGGTGTTTGACCACATGGGGGCAGCAGAGATTTCCGCCCCACCCACAACTGCTGCCTGGGTTGAGAGCTCCCGTGTGCATGAGCTGCCACGGATGGGGTGTGGGGGACTGACCACCTGGACAGGCCCAGCTGTCCCTCAGGGCCTCAGATCACAGCAACACCTTCCCATCGCCCTGCCTCACTATGCCTTGTGTCTGCTCTGGGGCTCCCACTCACACCTCCAGATTCCAGGCAGCTACGCCCTCCCCCGTGTAAGAAGCACAAGTACCACCTAAGGCGTTCTTAGGAGGGCGAATATTACAAATGGCTTTTATCAGCTCGTTAAAGAAAGTCCCCTAAGGACTTCTTGGTGAAGAATTTGAGACAGCTGAAATGTACGAGAATGTTTTTAAAAAGGCTTCTGACCACCCAAACCTACCTAAATTGCAGCTCTCAATCTAGAAAAAAAGGCAGCGCCTTCCTCCGTCCTCCCCATCTGTTCATCTGCCCACTACCTACCTGTGATGGTGACGGAGCCATGAGCGTCCTGCTGCAGCACAGGGTTGCGCACCAGGCAACTGTAGGTGCCATTGGCGCCCAGCACCACCCTCAGGACACTCCGCACGTCGAATAAGCCCTGCTCATTGGCCATCTGCGACGTGGTCACGTTGCCGGTCAGGGGCGCACCCTGCCCGTCCTGCCAGAACACCTCGGCCTCCGGATAGCCCCGGTAGCTGGAGCACGTGATGGTCACCATGTCCCCGGGCCGCAGGTCCTTGTTGGGCTCCAGGGTCATGCTGGGCTTCGAGTAAGGAGCTGGAGTGGGGCAGAGGGTAGAGGGCAGAGGTCGAGGTAAGGCAAGGATGGGGGTGGGGGTCTGCGGTGCAGGATAGGGCACCTGGAGGAACAGGGGTCATTAATGGGGCTTGAGTTATGTACGGGGTTCGTGATGGCACAAGAGGTAAGGGGCGGCGGGAAGTGAGGCGGGCATCCAGGGGAGGGCGCCCCCTCCCGGCGCTCACCCGCCACCTGCAGGCTGACTGCAGCGCTGCCGAAGTCCCGGATGCTCACAAAGCAGGTGAAGCTGCCCTCATCAGCTACCCGCACTCGCTGCAGCCTCAGGGACGCGTTGCCCTGCGCCAGCAGGTCGGGGAAGAGCGCGGTGCGGTTGGCATAGGCGCTGCCC
>NW_024412415.1:37961589-38012998 GCF_014898765.1 Herpailurus yagouaroundi | reverse complement strand
TGCGCCAGGCTGAAGCCGGGCTCGGGTGAGAAGGAGCAGCGCAGGGTGGCATCGGTGCCCACCAGGGCCACCACGGGGTCTTCGGGGACCTGGACCTCCAGTGCGCCTGGGGGCAGTGGGGTGGGGCAGTGAGGAAGGGTGTGGACACTGGGAGCCTCCCTAGCTCTCCTCCAGCTTCCATGTTAACCCCAGGCCGGTCCAACCCTCCTTTAAGGCCTGAGACCCAAAGTAACTTTATTATCTGTGGTCCCCATTCAGTCAGCAAGACTATATAGTAAGCACCTACTATTTGTCAAACATAAGGGTTAGAAATGCAACAGAGAAGAAGACCAAGGTCACACCCTTACAGAGCTTACCTTTTAATGGGAGAGAGGGTCAAACTAAGACAAGTTCTCATTAGCCTGGGATTAGGAGTAGGAAAGCCACAGGTCCTTGTTGCGCTCCTTGTTGGCTCATCCATACCCCGAAGGATTAGAGGTGGTAGCTTTTCAAAAATTTGACAGGTACTTTATACCTGTCTGAGCTAGCCGCATTTTCTCATAAGTATATATTATCTTTATTAATCAGAAAGGAGAGTGTATATCAAATGTTAATAGTGGTTTTCTCTCGGGCACCTGGGTGGCTCAGTCGGTTGAGTGTCTGACTTCAGCTCAGGTCATGATCTCGCGGTTTGTGGGTTCGAGCCCTGCCTTGGGCTCGGTGCTGACAGCTTGGAGCCTGGAGCCTGCTTCAGATTCTGAGTCTCCTTCTCTCTCCGCCCCTCCCCCACTTGTGCTTTGTCTCTCTCTGTCTCTCAAAAATAAATGTAAAGAAAAATTTTTAAATTTTTTTTTTCAACGTTTTATTTATTTGGAACAGAGAGAGACGGAGCATGAACGGGGGAGGGGCAGAGAGAGAGGGAGACACAGAATCGGAAACAGGCTCCAGGCTCTGAGCCATCAGCCCAGAGACTGACGCGGGGCTCGAACTCACGGACCGTGAGATCGTGACCTGGCTGAAGTGGGACCCTTAACTGACTGCGCCACCCAGGCGCCCCAAGAAAAATTTTTAAATAGTGGTTTTCTCTGGATGAGAAAGGATAACAAGTACTTTTTCATTGTTGTTTTTTTTTTTCCTAAAAAAACATGATTTGCTTTTATACTGGAAAGAAAGAATGCCCATACCTTTCAAGGTGGTGGTGAGTCACATTCTCACTAAAAGGATATTAAGTTGAGATTTAAAGGGAATGAAAAAGAGCTTGATATACAAAAAGCTAGTGTCAGGGCGCCTGGGTGACTCAGTCAATTGGGCATCCGACCCTTGAAGTCGGCTCAGGTCATGATCTCACGGTTCGTGGGTTCAAGCCCCAAGTCTGGCTCTGGGCTCACAGTGTGGAGCCTGCTTGGGATCTTCTGTTTCCCTCTCTCTCTGTCCTTCCCCTGCGCATGACCTCTCTCTCTCTCCCTCTCTCTCAAAAATAAATACATGAACATTAAAAAAAAAAAAAAAAGAGCTATTGTAAGTGTGTTCCAGCTAGACAGAACAGTGGGTACGGAGGCTCTGAGGCAAGATTCAGCTCCCTATGTGAAAATATCAGGTAGCTGTCCGGTGTGGCAGGAGAGTCTGGATGGGAGAGCTTTGTAAGACCAGTAAAGAATTTAGGTTGCTACATGTAATGGGAAGTCACGGGGTGGCAGGGAAGGTGTTAATCAGCATAATCTGGCTATAATAATGCTTACAACTCACTCTGGCTCCTCTGTCGAGAACGGACTATTTCAGTGGTCCTTGTAAGACGGACACCAGCGAAGCAGGCACGCTCAAAAAGTGTGAGGATCAAGGAGTCATGCCCCAAGGCTGACTGGGATATAGCACCCATTAAAGGTTTCTTGCATTTAGAAAAATAACACTTTACGGTTAGTATTTTTATTGCGAATTATACACAGGGCGAGGGGATCATAATCTTCGTAGTGTGTAGAGACCTCTCAAGGTCTTAACCTGGCCCTGGATCTCTTGCTGCAATCCCAGCCCCAGGCCAGCTCTCCAACTGGTGCCCCGTGGAAGGGGCATTTGGGGATGAAACCTGAGGAATCACCCAGATAAAGCTCTTTCTCTAAAGAAATCAGAGCAGCCGGGACCACAGAGTTGTTTCCTCTTTATGACCAGCAGGTGGCACGAGACACTCAGCTTTGTCTTCCCCTATGGCGGAAGGAGGCAGTCTCTCCCTGTGCCAGAGGCTAAGGATTTCAAATCTGAGGATGTGGTTATTAAAAGTAATGCCATTGTTGAATGCTGACTCTGTGCCAAGAGCCGTGTGGGAAGATTTACATCATTTATTCAACGTGGTGACTGAGCACCTACCGTGTGGCTGCACCAATCCCGGCCCTGGGGATAGACCTTGCTCTTTGAGCAGAGCAGGCAATAAGCAGGTAAACCTATAACATGTCAGGTGGAGGAAAAGGCTGGGAAGAAGCATGCCGCAGTTGAGGACACGGAGAGATGATGTGCTATTTCACACAAGGTAGCCAAGAAAGCTTTGCAGAGGAGGTGACATAGGAGCAAAGACCTGAACAAAATAAAGGATCAAGTCGTGCAAATGTCTGGGGACAGAAAATTCCAGCCAGAGGGAACAGTACATGCAAAGGCCCTCAGGAGGGAACGAACACACACTGCGTGCTCAAGAAACACGTTAGTGCTCACATCACCGGTTTACAGAAAAGGAGACAGGCCAACAAATGCAAAGTAAGTTGCCTGTGGAATCCCAGGGATGGAAAGGCGTGTGGCCAGGGCACAGGGGAGATTGGGAGGACGTTCGCCAAAACCCTCCCCATCCCTGCTAGACAGAGGCTTAGAAGAAGCCCTCGTGGGTGTGGGCGCCCTCCCCCCATCCGGTCCCCACTCTGCTCCCCTCACCTGTGACGCAGACCCACAGCACTGCCAGGGCTGTGGCCAAACGCACACGCACACCCACACCCGCGCTGGCCCAGCGACACAGCATCTTCCTGAGAGGCAGCTGACAGCTGGGCTCTCCGTAGTGGAAGGCTGCCCCTGCCTGCGAGGAAGAGGAAGTGAGGTCTTTGTCTCCAACCAACGGTCCTCCCCAGGCCCTCCCTCACCTCACGCCCCCTGGACCTGGAAGCTCCTGGAAGGCTTCGATTGCCCATTGGCAGGTCCTCCCTCCACACCCTACAAGGCTCCCCACTTGAGGGATTTTTTTGAGAGATGCTGGCAAGAGGGCACTCACTGAGTCACTGGGGAGGCTAGACCAGGGTACATGGGGGCAGCTGGGACCCACCGTTTCAGAACTAAGATGTTGGTATGAACTATCAGGAAGACAGGCAAGGTGGCAAGTAGAGGCAAGGCTGGCCGGCCCAGGGCAAGAATGTGCACAAATCAGTTTGGCTCAGTTTGGCTCTAGACAACAGCTGGTGGGGAGAGTTAAGGGCTGAGGCTGGAGCCAGACATAGAGATAAGCTGAAAGTTCTGAAATTTATCCTGAAGGCAACTGGGAGCCACTGAAGGTTCTGGAACAGGAGAAAGGATATGGTCAGAGCTGTGCTCCATAAAAATGACGCTGATAGCATGTACAGGATAAATGAGAAGAGATAAAGCAGGTCTGGGTGAAAACAACAGCAGTGGAGGACGTGGGGAGAGAGGAAGGGAGCCGGAAGGGAGCCGTCAGAGCGGCCACAGTTTTGAGCCCGGTGAGCAGGCGAGACGGTCGCTGAGACAGAACATGGAGGCATCCGCTGTATGGTGTGTGAAGTTAGCAATGTTTGTGCAGAAACTTCAGGGGAGAGTTCTCGGAGGCAGCTGGTGTAAGCACAGGGGGCCCAAGAGAGAGCATATTTGCTAGTTTGGCGCTCTTTACTGAGTTACTGAGACCAATCGGAAATGGAAGAGGCCAGGCCTGGGGTGGACCCCAGAGGCTGAAGTCAGGACTGAGTGCGAGGTATGTGTGTGGTCACAGGTGAGACCTGAGCCAGAGACGCCCAGACCTCCCTGGGCCCAGCCGTGCTCCCAATCCTGGCTGCCCCCCACGGTGTCTGACTTGGGCAGGCCGTACCCACCTCTACCCTGTCCCATAGCTGCTGCCTGATTGTTCATGCCACGTCCTATGGAGCCACATAACAAGTGTGGATTCGGTCTATCCAACACTGTTCAACAGGAACACAAACGATTTCACATTCTCACAACCACCCAGGGAGAGGGGGGAGTTGACTCGGTCCCATTTTGCAAGAGAAAAAAATAAATAAATAAAGCCCATACAAGTGAGGGGACTTTGTTAGTGTGATATAATTTGCCAGTGAGCACAGATGAGGAGGGTCCGGGTGCCCAGCCTCCTGCCACACCTTTCTGCCTCTCCCAAGGAGCAAATCTCACCCACAGCTGTCAGCATCATGCGGTCACAAGGGACCTGGCCTCAGGCCTTCCAGTCCCAGCCAAGCACCTCCCCCCGCCTTCCCCCCAACACACACCAGGCAGCTGGGCTGAGGGAGTCCCTCAGCCAAACCGGGTGCGTCCTGCCCCCCCCCCCCCCACCCCAGCTGTCCACAGCGGGGAAGCCCTGAGCAGCCACTTCCTTCCCAGACACTTCCGGTCCAAACCTGGCAGCCTCAAAGCCTCGCCGCCTGCTGAGTCAGCAGCCTTCTCGCTCATTCATAAAGGCACCCTTGGCGGGCACCACATCCTGCTGACAAGGGCAACCACTGGCCACAGGAAAAGCTAGCAGGCAGCGGCCTCCCGCACTGCTCCCCACCCCCACCCCCACCCCCAAGGAAGAACCAGGGACTAAGGATTAAGAAGCTTCCAGATGCCAAGGCTCCCTTCCTCTCTTTTACCCCCAGACAAAACCAAGGCCTATCTGTTCTTCCCAGGCCAGCTCCCTCTCTGTTTATGCCTGTCACTCCCACCCTGACTCGTGGGGTCAGCACTCCTCTGACCCACCTGTGCCCTTCCTCACTGGCCCTGCTATCTCTGCTCTGCCCCCACCAACCTCATTGTCTACGATGTCTGCTCTCAGGACCTAAGACAGGAATCTGCTCACATCCTTGCCCATGCTCAAGAACCTTTCATGGCTCCCCGCTTACCACTGAAATAAAGCCACTTTGCTCTGCCTGGCACTCAACACCTTTCTTATGAAGTCTCCAGACATTAAGCCAGGGTCTCTTGGGAATGCCTGCCATTCCTGGGTAGGGGAGGTCAGGGAGCACCTCTTTCCTAATCAGACCTATCAGAGCTCTCCAAGGGCCAAGCTGTCCTTCACTCCAGAGGGAGAATGAGAGGCCTTCCAGGGGTGGGCATTGGGCTTGCCCACCTTGATTACCTTCCTAGATTCTGAGCCCAGGGAAGTTCCCACCCTCATGGTTTACCCTCGGGAAAAGCCTGACGACAGTCTAAAACCAAGATGACCTGAGAATTCCACAGCACCAAGAGCCTCCTACCCCAACAGCCGGGCCCCTAGGGGCTGAGGGCCTGAGGGAGAAATGCATCTCTGAGACAAGGTGCCACACAGGGAATGGGGGCTTGGCCTGGGAACAGAAAGCCAATCACCGCCCATTGGGAGAGACGGCTGCCCCTGTCTCAGAGCCTCATGGAGATGCACAGATCGCATGCTGCATTTGCACAGCCCTGCCCACCTTCTCTACAAAGGGGAATTCTCATCCCCTGGCAGGACGGGCCCTGGAGTCAGCATGCGCCACCCCTCCCCATGAGTCACCAGCCAGCCCTCCCTCCTCCTCTTCCTTCATCCCAGTCTCAGCCCAGTGTGGGAACTCCAAGGAGCCCTGCCAGGAAAGAACACAGAGTGCCTTGGCTTTCCCGGAGAAGCAGGACTGAGGGGACCAGCCCACCCTTGGCCTGACAGTACAGCAAGTTCATCCAACCCCAGCAGAGGTGTGGCCACAGGGAAGCTCCCAAGAGAGGACCCAAGATATGCCCCCATTAAGCCAAAACCAAAAACAAGATACCCCGAACCTAGGGATGCTCAAGAGGAACTCCTTGCCCCCACTATGACCACCCCATACTCTCTTAACCCCCTGCCTCCTCCCAATCTCTGCAGGGGCCACTTGGACAATGCTTCCCACCAAGAGGGCAAGAAGGGTCAAACCGCATAACTAGTGTCAATCTGTGCTAACCAGCATAGCACAGAGGCAGAGCTTCTGAAAACAGCAGTTTAGCACCTGGATCAAGCTATGCCTGAAGCACACCTAGACTGCCCAGATACTTGAGTCATTCTTTTTTTTTTTTTTTTTTTTTTTTTACTCAAGCTACTTTCAGCTAAGTTTTTATTGTCTGCATTTGAAGGACTCCTTGAATATACATTCATTTGTATATTCAGTAGTGCATTTAACCACTCACTGAGTACCTGGTAGGCAGGCCTACCAGATCTGGGGACAGAGAGATGACTAAGCTGTGTCTGTCCTCAAGGAGCCTGCATTCCAATAGGGAAGTGCATGTAAATCACTGCACTTCAATATAGTATATTAAGACACCATAAGAACTACTTGGAAGCACCTCAGAGACGTAATAACCCTAAAGGTGAGTCCTGAAAAATGACGAGCAGCCCCGCAGGTAGACAGGCTGGGAAGGGTAGCTCCTCCCCAGCCCCAAGTGACCTGTCCTCCTGGCACTGCCTATGTGCCCAGATCCCTTTGAAATAGTAGGAAATGAGTTCCAAGTTCGGCGTTCTGCTCTCAGCTCTGACACTGCTGTGCAGTTTTTAACAGATGACTTCCCCTGTCTAAATTCAGTATTCCTATGTATAAAAGAGATGCTTTGCTGGCACCGCCCGGGGGGCTCAGTTGGCAGAGCATCCAATTCTTGACTTCAGCTCAGGTCATGATCTCGCGGTTCGTGGGATTGAGCCCCATGTCGGGCTCTGCGCGGACAGCACAGAGCCTGCTTGGGATTCTCTCTCCCTCTCTCTATGCCCCTTACCACATGCATACCCTCTCTCTCTCTCTCTCTCTTAAAAGGAATAAATAACCTTAAAAACAAAGTACGACAAATGCTTTGCTGGACCCTCGTGGAACTTGATCAGTACGTTAAACTTGCATGTACCGTATCCTTGAGGTATAGCCAGTTTAGTTAACTACCACGCAGGTCACATTGAAATGTACAAAATGACTGCAGTGGAAACCACCAGTTTCCCCCTATACCTACTCTCCTTCTCTGTAGAATTTTGAATTAGGCACATGGCCACTCAGCTAAAGACTACAGAGCCCAGCCTGCCTTGCAGGGGAAACGTGTGTCCGTGTGACCATCTTCCGGCTAACAGGGTAAGAGAGGAACTGATGTGTGCAACGTCTGGGTCATACCCTTAAACAGGGGGCGCATACCCTCTCTTTTCTCCTCCCCTTTCCCACTAGCTGAAACAGCTGGGGTGGCCATCTGAGGCCACGCTGCCAAAGGCAACGCTCTGGAGACTTCAGAACAGCAAGACGCAAGGCCCCCTGAGGGGCTGCAGTATCAGCCCTGGACATACCCGGACTGTCACATGGGTGAGAATAAGCATCTACTCTAGCGTCACTGTTATTTTGGGTCTTTCTTAACAGCATCTGAAGTGACTAATTTAAGGAGCCATCCCTCCCCTCCTTTCCATCCTTCTCTCCCAGCTCTTCCCACCCCATGAAAATTGCCACTGCTCAGAGCAGCAAAAGGAAACCACATCTAAAATAGGTGTTTCAAAATACGAACTGGACACTGTGTCATTTCAGTCACTTAATGATGCCTGGGCCCAGCTCAGGAGATATTTCAAGGGTAGATGTGACCCGGCTTGGGGATTGTATGGGAAGGAGGGGCTGAAAGAGGCAAGGACATCCTGAAGGCTTGAACAAATGGGCACATGTGCGCACCCATCGTAAGATGGGGAGACCTGGAAATGAAGCATGTTTAAGAGGAAGCTTCCCACTGGGCTTGAGCTACAGGTCATCCGTGCCAAATGTCACATGGACTCCTGGACACACAGAGCTGGAACTCAGAACAGGACAGGGAGATACCCACGCGCTCATAGGGATGGGAGCCAAAGTTGGGATCGTTGAAGAAGATTTTGGAAAGAGAACAGGTCCCCCAACAAATTCTGGAGAAACTGCAGAAGTTAATGGTCACGTATCAGAACAGGGAACCTCTCTCTGGCCACCCTCATGACCCATTTGCCCCCTCCAGTGATGGGCACCCACTACCTCCCAAAGAAGTCCGCTGGTTTGGGGGCAGCTGTCACTGGTAGAAAGCTCTGCCCTATCCTGAGCCCAAATCTGTCTCCCATACAGTCCTCCTTTGACCTTGTAGAACAAGTCTGCCTCCTCCCTGCAAGTTTTAGATCTTCTTCTCCCTTGATGAGCTCACACTGGGCAGCCATGCAATATTATTCACCAAGATGACCCAAAATAACAGAGGCCAAGTTGTGGCCAATGACCGGAAGCCATTTAGTCACATTGCTGCTGATTCTCATCTCTGCCATCCTCTTCTGACGGACTTGGGGAAGGGGTGGAACTTTATGGGATGTTTCATTCGGGTTCCCATTACCTTTCAGCCAGCTAAGCTGAGTCCGTCACTCCGACTGCCACGATCTTCTCTTTCAAATTGTGGCAAAATGTAAGGAACGTGAGGTTTACCAGTCTGACCATTTTGAATGTACAGTTCGGTGGTGTGAAATACAGTCACAGTGTTGTGTAACCATCGTGATCTTTTCAAGTACTGTTTTGACAGTTCCTGGTACGCAGAAAGCAATCGATAATTTTTTGGTGGATGAGAACAAGAAAAATGAACGTCACCCCCCCCCCAAAATTGCTCTCTTCTCCGTGCTTTTTTCCTCGTGTCATCAAGGTCCTCAGGAAGAGGACAGGAACAGGAAGACCCCGCAGCACTAGGTTCTGTCCCTGGATCAACGTCCATCCGCTATTCAGGGCTCTGAGATTAGGAGTCTTCCTACCCAGCTGCCCATCACATGTCCTATCCGCAAGGTGTCACTACTTCTGGCAAAGGACCGGTCAAATGAGGAGAACCAGGAAAAAAAAAAAAAAGGCTCATTTGAAGAAGATGTACTCCTCTTCAAGTGCTCGATTAATGACTGGTTCCAGGATTTTGTCAGGGGTGAAGGACACGATCACCAATCTGTTGTTCCCATAATTGGCCTTCTCTCCCCTAAAACTGGCCATCTGCTCATCTCAGGCGTCCTGGCATTCACTTCTCCATTCATGCAACAAACATGAAGAAGTACTATGGGGGTGGAGGGTCCAGCAGTTCCCTGGAGGGGTGGAGAGGTTCCGAGGAGGAGACATTTCAGCAGTCTGGCAGCTTGAGCAAAGAGTGGGCCCCCACAGCACCCTCTGAGAAGACAGGGGCTCTGAGGAATGGCTGCCAGGAGATGGGGCAGGGGAGGTGGTCGGGGGGTGGTTAAGGATTGATTCTGTACGCTGTGGGAAACCGTAGAAGGCTATGACCCCCACCCCCTCTGTCTACTCCAGTTGTCCTGAAATCTCCCGGACAGCTACTCAGCTACCTTATCTCCAAGTTCACTCAGCACCAGGTCAGACAATCACAGGGGCCAGAAGATAAATCCATGTGAAGCAGATTATCACCTCCCCACCTGGCCTGAACACCTTCTTCACAGCTTCTGCAACTTCCTTCTTTGACAAAGAAACAAAATAGATACTGAGCAGACCTTCTCTGCCTTCAGTAGTCAGTCTTGATACTCTTTGTCACTTTCCTCCGCATCCTTCATTCTAGAGTGCTTCTCTCTTGTTCTACACTGGCTCCTTCTAATAACAAGGCTCCCCTGTCCTGCAGGGAACCTAGTCCATGTGGTGCTGGTGGGACTGACCCCCAGCGTGGGGCCTCAGCGGGTGTCCAGAACGGACTCATTGGAGAACCCTCAGTGATTGGCTCTGGAACAGGCCTATGAGCCAAACCACACCCCATCAGACTTCCCAGAGCTGTTCTGCTGGAGCTAGTGGAAAAGACTCTTTCTGTAAAGGTCCAGATAGTAAATATTTTAGGCTTTGCAGGCCATCTGATATCTGTCACAACTACTCAACTCTGCCATTGTACAGGGAAACAGTCATAGACAATGTATATATGAATGAGCAGAGCTGTGTTCCAACAGAACTTTATTTATGGACACCCAGATTTGAATTGCATGTAATTTTCATGAATCACATGATTTTTTTTTTTTCAACCATGACAAATGTAAAAACCATTCTTAGCTGTGGGCTATACAAAACAAGCAGCAGAAGATTTGGCCCACGGGCTGCAGTTTGTAGGAACTGGATTACAGATCCACTAGCTCCAGTCTCAAAGACGCCCAGCTAGCAGCAAAAATGGGAAACAGTGGGGAACTGGTACATTAATTATGGTGCATCTACGTAAGGGAATAGCACATAGCTTTTGAAAAGAATGTGTACTAATATGGAAATAATTCCACGGCATATATCATGTCAATAAGGTATACTGTCAACTGTGTGATCTCATTTCTATATTAACAAATGGTCCCATGGTCCTCTCTCTCTGTGTCAATATCACCTATGTTTCAGTACAGGTCCTTCCTTCTCCAGCACTGAACCTCCTGGGGTTGGCTCCTAGGCCTTCTCCTCAAATCTCTCTACTATTTTTTCCTAGATGACTTCATCCACTCCCGTGGCTTTAAATATCATTTATATGCTGGCAACTTCCAGATTTTCTTCTCCAAGCCCACACCTCTCTCTCTGAGCTCCAACTGTCCCCTCAACATCTCTGTGCCAGTGACTCACTTTTAACCTGTCCCTCTTCAAACTATTGATGTACCCCTCAAACCTGTTCCTCCCCAGCTCTTCCCACATGGGAAAGGCACCACTCTCCACTCTCTGCTCAAGCCAGAAACCTGAGTTTCTCTCACCTCGACAATCCATCACCAAGAACAACCATTCCTAACCCCAAAATATATTTTAGGGGTCAGCAAACTATGGCCTGAGCACCGGATCCAGCCCACTGCCTGGTTGGTCAGCTCACCAGTTAAGAAAGGGTTTACTTTCTTACGTGGTTGGAAATCAAAAGAATATCTCATGAGGCACGGAAATCACACAAAATTCAAATTCCAGCGTCTGTAAATAAAGTTTCATTGGAACATAGCCACATTTCATTTACGTATTGTCTGTGGCTGCTTTTGCACTACAAACAGCAGAACAGAGTAGTTGCAATAGTCACAAAGCCTAAAATATTTACTTTCTGGCCCTTTGCAGAAAAAAAGTCTGCTGACTTTTCTGATAGTTTCACTCCTGTTTCTCTCCACCTGTGCGGTTCTCTCTGGTCTGCCAAGTCGTCATCATCTCTTGCCTGGATGACCACAAAAGCTTTTTCACTGGTCCCTCTACTTTCTCTCTCATCTCCCCACCCAGTTGTATATTCCAGTCTTGACTCTACACAGCAAACAGAATAACTGCTATAAAAACATAAATTGCATCAGGCCAACACGTTCAATATTTAATCAGCTCCTCCATGGCCCACAGAACCCTACCCGGTCCAGCCTCACCTCCTCCCACCTGCCCCTCGCCACAGTGGCCTCTTCTACGCCCTATAACATGCATGACATAGGTAACATCTCTATCCTGAGAGTCACCTTGGCAGAAAAGCCAGGCAGAGATCTGCCACTCCAAGGAAATCCCTGTTACTCACTGCACAGCTTTCTTTTCCTCATGTCATACTAGAACCTCCCTGAGAAGAAACAGCATCTGCTCTATTGACTATTGTATCCTTAATTCTAGCAAAGTCCCGGCACATAATGAGTGCTCAGTGCCTTGTTGAATAAATGAAGGAGTGCGTGTGTGTTTAGATAGATAGTAAGAGATGGATGTTTGTATGTGGGAAAAGGGTCTGGAAGTGTGACAGTGAACCCAACTCCGGGGCATGGGAATGAGGGTAAGCGTCTATGTGCACTTCTTGATATACTTCTGTAACTTTGACAATGAGCATGTAATTCCTTTGCAATTAACAAAAAGAAAACAGCAAAACTTCAAAGATTTGTATAGATTTTAGACCAGGTTCCATCACTCACTTGCTAGGCTCCCTAGGGCAAACCCATGTCTCTCCAGGTCTTTATCTCCTCAGTCCTCAAAGGAAGGTCCCACCACCATCCCGTGCTATAAGCTTGATCACAGGTTGAGCTGCTGTAGTCAGAAGAGACTTCATGGAAGAAGTGAGCCCTGGTGTTTAAGGAGATGCCTCTGGAGTCAGAGATACAGGTTTAAATCCAGACTCCACTTCCTAGTCATGAGACTTTCAGAAGACATCCTCTCTGAGGCTCATTTATAAAATAAAGATTATAAATTACCTTCTAGGATGATTATAGGACAGCCTGCGAATGGCCTCCCTGTTGACCTTCCCTTTTCCTGATAACCTGAGTCAGTATGGGCCTTTTGTGTTGTTAAATGGAATCGTGAGGCCACCTTGTCTGCCCCAGGATACAGTTTGGGCTTAGGAGCAGGCAGCTCCCGGTTCAAATTCTGACTCAAAAGTTTTGCTAAACACATGATCAAGTATAAATGACTTAACCTCTTTGAGACTTGGTTCCACATCTCTAAAACAGGAGTCACAATCCCTACCCCACAAGGGCTGCTATGAGAATAAAATAAGACAATATACAGAAAGGACTTGGGAAAGCACCCAGCACCTACAAACAGCAGTAATAATTGTTATTCCTGTCACGATTATTGCCATAGGCATAGGGATAAGGCCTCCCGGACCCCCTGCACTGAGCATCACCCCCGCTCCCCAGCCAGGAGCTCCTCTGTTGGATTATACATCAGGTCCCTGAGACCATTACTCCTTCTATGACCCCCTTTCCACCAAGAATCCCACCTGCACCCCAGCTCCAAAGCAGCAGACTCACAATCTGGTCCCATCTCTGTGGCTCATCCCTAGCGGTTCTCTCCCCCTTCCTCCTCCCAAATACAAGATCGCAGCACCAAGCATCATGGGCTCCAGCCCCTACTGCCCCTGCTGCTACCATATCCCCCAGTACAGGGCACAAACTCCAGTGTCCCCTGAGGGAAGGCCCAGTCCCTGGGAGGCCATGTTGACGTTAGGGCAACCTGGGAGCCCAGAGATAGTTATCTCTTCCTACTCCCGGGATCCCAATAAAAAATGCTTCTCATTCCCCACTCCTAGTGGGTTTCCCTCTGATACTCTCCCTATGCCTCAGGAAGGTCAGATGCCCAAAGGAATTAGGGGCGTGGAGGAGGCATCCGTTCTCTGGACCACAAAGAGAATGAGAGGGAGAGTGGGAGCAGATGGCAGGGAACACGAGTCAGAACTGGAGAGTGGAGGAAGGGCTCTGGAGGCACGAGAGTGCTGAGGACTAGGCCTCTGGAGAAGCAAGCACTCTCAGCAATGGCCCCGGCTAGGATACCCAGGTCACGCCTGCTCTCTCCCCAGCCTCCCGAATGAGTCCCCTCTGCCTTGCCGTCGGGACCTTTAGCACGTCTTGCCAGACTCCAGAAGCAGGGGTAAAGCCTTTCCCTGCCTCCAGAGTGGCAGAAAGAACCTGTTCTAGGGACAGACAGCATTGCAGCTCCAGCATTTGCTAGCTGTGTGTCCTTGGACATGTGACTTCCCCTCTCTGGGCCTTGGCTTGCCCATGTATACAATACAGCTAATGATACCCTACTCCACAGGACTGATATGATTCAATGAGATGATATCTACTAAACATCCAGAACAAACCTCCCCCCACCCCAAACCTGAAAACTCCACGTTCCTATCTGGAACTTCATACTGCAGGGGTGGCAAAACCAGGATAAGGCAGCCAAGGGTTGCATAAAAGCACATGTGCCCTCTCCCAAATGTTTGATGCGCTTGAGACCAAAGGAAATTTCTCAAGGATCACATCCACCAGTTCCCACCCTCTTATTTCCCCTAAACCCAGACTATGCTTCCCCATTTGCTAGTGAACCTTCCTGTCACTCCTGGCCTGGGGTGTGGAAAAAAGACAGCAATGAGAAGTAGACACCCCCACCCAGAGGATAAGCTCATGGGCAGTGACATCATCCTGCCTGCCCTTCTTCCCCCTCCCTTGACCCCATGACTCAGGTCCACAGCCTCAGGTCCCATGTGGTCATAATCCTGGAGGCTGCTTGGATTTGGATCATTTTCTTCACATTTAAAACCCCACATGTCCAACCAAGAACCAGCCAGCAGCAGGCCAGAGACTTGTTCTATAACACTAAGAATCTCCTTGGGCGCTGTGGAATCACAGCTCTATGATCACCCTGACAATCGGACCCCAAACGGTACTGCCCACCTCACTGTCAAGGCCAAATCCTGCCCCAAAGAATGAAGATTTATAACTCCAGACAAGACAAGACTACAGGTGAAGGGTGGAGGAATTCTCCCAGGAAGGCTTCGAAGTCACCCTCACCAGAGTAAGGACACAGCCTCCTCGGAAGGGACAACATTTCCATAAATGTCCTTTCCACAAACATTCAAGCACCCAACCTGGCTGTCAGGCATCGGAGCATCTCCAACATTCAGCCAACCTGCCTCCATTGGGTACCTGGTCAGACTGCAGAGGGCCAGGAACAGGACAGAAAAACAGGTCCCCAAATCCCAGCACTCATGCCCACCATCAGGCTTGCATTAACACAGGCTTCTCACCTCTAACAAGCCAAGTCCCCCAGTGGTCTGAGTTCTTGCAGCACAGGAGTCTGGAGTAAATTGGAAAGCTCACTGAAGGCAAGCAGGAGAAACCACTACTGATGTCACTGAAGAGAGGAAGAACTCCAAACATCAGTCATGGGACCAATAAAAGCATTGCTGAGGCCACTTGGTGCAAAGCTCACTCCTTCAAAAGTCCCCTTGCCCTACAACCCCTTAGCTCAAAAACCCACGTTCACAGCCCTGACCCAAAGTGAAGAAGAAAAATTTCACTGATGCCAGACGTGTCCTAATGTCAGACTATGATGTATGTAATATGAGACAGAAAGGGTTCCGTGCGCTCGATAGTTAAACATAAGTGTTAGTGCTAAAGCTTGAGAACTCCAGATATCAGGGAAATATACTCACCCCAAAATATTCCCATCCCCAAATGAGCTGGAAATATGAGCCATCGCTCATAGCCTACAGCCCCAGAGCCCTCCACCCCTCCCTGCCACTCAGATGGGCCCAACCCATCAGACAAGTTTCAACTACAATTTCAAGTTCAGACTTTAATTTCCCTCAGCCCCCAAAACTACAAGGAAGGCTGCACAGCATCAGATTTCCTAGGGATTTCTGGGAGGCCAGAGGGAATGAGAGGAAGTCAAACTAAATGAGTAACTCTCTTAAAGACAGAACAGCTTCATTACGTTCTAATACAGAAGCTAACTTCTAAAGACGAGCGTGTAAAAAAGGACCTGGGGCCTTAATTTAATAATGAAATTGACTCATTACAATTATCCACATCCAATTTGAAGGTAAATAGTTTTTCTCAATTAAGTCAAACAAACCCTTTCCCTCTTCCCCCAATGTTTTCTGCTTTACTATTTTGCCTAACGTCTTCTTTCCCTCAGCGATAGATCCATCCATATCTGAGTCATCTGTCACGCATTTCTCATTAGGGAAGGTCTGGCTTAGAAATAAATCCCCTTTTCTGGCGGTTCACTGCCTTAGGCCACCAAACCTGCCAACTCCCTCCCTAAACAGCAACCGAGGGCCTTGGAATCTCCTTGGGAGATTCAACCCCCTCTCCTCTAGTGTGTCCCCACCCCGGTCCCCACCTTCCCGCCACCGAGTTCCCCAGCTCCTCTCCGCCCCACCTCACCCACCATCTCCTGGACACTTCCCGAGCCCAAATTGCCCGCCCCATCCCTGCTCCCTCGTGTTCGCCTCCCACCCCAACACCTATTCAACCTTTCACCCTGGTCAGCTGTCCCTACCGGTTCTCGGAATCTGTCCCCCTTGCTCCCGCTGCTGCCCGTCAAAGAGTCCTCTACTCGGTCCTTCAGGGCCAAGCAGAGTGGGGCTCCCTTCTCCACCCCTCCCCTCCCCGGCAGCTCTCCCTCCTCGGGGATGGGACTCGGTGTTTTCTTCTACAGGCCCGGGAGACCCCGCGCTTCCCTCCTAACTCCGGCTGGCTTCCCTGAGCCTTCCAGAATCAACACAGTGACAGATCTGTCCCCACGCCCCTGCACGCCCAGGGCCTCCGGTAATCACAAGCACCCACCAGCCTCCTCCAGGGCCTCCCGGGTGAGGGCAGGTCCCTCAGTGCCCCAGCCCCCTCGGCGGCGAGGTTGGGGCGGGGTTGGATTCCGGCGGCCCCCGCGCGTCGGGGGCCCAGAGCCGGGCTGCGCCGCGGACCCGAGGAGATGGCCGGGTGCGGGCGCCCGGCGAGGGAGGGCACGGCACGCGGTTCGGCGGCCCCGCACCGCTCGGGCGCAGACAAAGGCCGCCCCCGCCCGCACGGGCCCGCGCCACGCAAGCACTCACCGCGCCGCGCCGGCTCTCGGGACGCGGGGACGCGGGGACGCGGGGACGCGGGGACGCGGGGCGGGGGGGGGACGCGGGAACGCGGCAGAGCGCTGTCGAGTATCCGCCGCCGCGAGGCCGGGCCGGAGTTCGGGGTCGGGGGCGGCCCCGCGAGGCCGAGGGGCGGGGCGGGCTGGAGGAAGCCGCGGGCCCGGAAAGGCAGCCCGGGTGTGCCCCAGAGGCGGGATTGGCCCCGCGGCGGCGGGCCGGCAGAGGCCTGAGCCCTGAGCCCGCCCGCTGGGCAGGGCATCGGCCCGGACCCCGCCCCAGACCCCAGTCCGTACCCTGGAGTCGGGCCAGGGGGCGCTGGTTTGATCGTGCCCATCCCCCCCGCCCTGTTCCCACACTCCCAAGATCCAACGTGTAGTTTCTGCGAGAAGGGACAGGTGACTGCCCGCTGACTACCCCCACCCTCCAGACTGCTGGCGGCAGAGCCAGAACCCGGATCCCGCTGGCCGACCCCAGCCCCGGGTTCTCCCTAGGCCCCGGGTTGGTACTGCGGCCTGGAAAGGGTTAACTCGACTGCGAGGAATTAAGAGCTGCAGGGAGCTCTCTATAAATACAGTGTCGTGGGCGCCTGAGCCAACCGCAGGGTAATTTCCACTGGGCTGGTTTTCCTCTTTTCCTCCCTCCCACCCACAGCCACCCGACCAGCCCTGCCCCCAGCCCCAGGCCAAGCTCCAACAGGGGGAGCAGCTCTGACACCCCCACCCCCAACACTTTGCCTGGGCTCTGTCCTTACAGGACCCAGCTCCAGCGTGGGAGGAGATGGGGGGGGGGGGGTCAGGCCCTTGCTTTGGCGCATCCTGTCCCTGCACCTGTTCTCTGACCTGTTCTTCATCGGTTACAGACGGTAACACCTACAGTGTAGCCAGGTTTCTTTGGGCCAGAGTCTAGTCTACTAGCTTTCCTTGCTGGGCCTCTTTAGATCCTCACAGCAGCCCCACCAGGGGTAGATAATATCATCCCCGTTTTACAGATGAGAAACCTGAGGCTGGATGAAAGGACTCTAAACTTGTGCTTTCGCCAGGCCCACCATCAAGTGGCAGCAGCAAAAGGGGAAAGGGCTCAGGAAATATAAATGAATACATACGTGTCTCTGTGTGTCAGCCACTGTTTTAAGTTCATTTACCATTTTATCTCATTTACTCTTCACGACTCAGTGAGGTGCATACCGCCATTATTATCGTCATTGTTACAAATAAAGAAATTAAGACACAAACAGATTAATAACTCACTAGAGGATAAGACTGTTAAGTGGAAAAACAGGATTTGTCTCCTTAAGTTTAAGTGCTGAATGCAAACTTAATTCTGTGTGTGTATGTGTGTCTGTGTGTGTGTGTCAGTGGTGCATGGATATGTGTGTTTGTGAGCAATTCTGTATTGGAGTCTATGTGCACTTGTGTTTCTTAATATAAACTTGATAGCCAGTGTGTCTGTGTAACTGCTTCTAGGGATGCGGGCAGAGAGCAGGCATTCAAGACCTGGCCATCTGGTCCAGGGTCCTTGGAGGTCATCAGCCTCCCCGCCAACCCATGCTGCTCCCCCTGCCCTGTCAGGGCATGTCCAGCCTGGGCCTGGCCTCGTAGATATCAGGATGAGCAGCCCCCACCAAGCCCCACAATTTGGGGAGAAACATCCAAGGAACAGGTGTTGTCCCTAGGCTGAGAGCCAGGATGCCTGCAGCAGGACCCTGGAGGTGGCATTTGAACGAATCTAGAAGGTACTCTCCTTCCCTCTACCAAGATTCAACCCTGTGCCTTGTGCCCTGCAGGGGCGACACAGGTCCTGTCCCAGAGAACTCATAATTTGCAGACATATGACTCAGCCATGATGGACAGTGAAGGAATAGCACAGGGCAATTTATATTGGCATGGAACAGGGGGGAGACTTTTACCTTAATTGTTTGAGAGTTCAGGTCAAATGGGAAGGAAATGAGTATTGCCTCTCATTACTGGAAGCAGTGGCTTGAGAGGATGCTGATCCCCCTGAAAGGGTAAACAGCTAGGGCAGGGAATAGACAGAGTGTCTGCAGGACAGGCTCAGCTGAGACTCAGACACCTGGCCTTGACACAAACAGCCAGAGTGACCATCCCAGTATACAGCAATCTCCTCAGTGCAGAGAGAATGTTTATTCTATGCCTACTCAAAAATACATCATTTCCCAGACTCCCTTGCAGCTAGGAGTAGCCACGTGACCCATTGTGGCCAATGAGATGGAAGTGAAACTCACTGGTTGGGGCTTGGGGAAAAACTTGTTAAAGGAACAGGCTTCTACTATGGAAAACAGCATGGTGGTTCCTCAAGAAACTAAAAATAGAATCACTGTGGGATCCAACAATCTCACTTCTGGGTATAAACCCAAAAGAATTGAAAGCAAGGTCTCGAAGAGATATTTGTATAACCATAGCAGCATTATTCACAATAACCAGAAAGTAGAAACAACTCAAGTTGTTTGAGTGGATAAATGAATAAATGAGTGGATAAATAAAATGTGGCAATATGGAAAATTATTCAGCCTTGGCAAGGAAGGAAATTCTGATACACACCACAATGTGGATGAACCTTGAGGGCATTATACTAAGCCAACTAAGCCAGTCACAAGAAGACAGGGGCACCGGGGTGGCTCAGTCAGCTAAGCTTCAGACTTTGGCTCAGGTAAACATCTCACAGTTTGTGGTTCAAGCCCCCCTTTGGGCTCTGTGCTGACAGCTCAGAGCCTGGAACCTGCTTTGGATTCTCTCTCTCTCTCTCTCTCTCTGCCCCTCCACTGTTTGTGTTCTCTTTCAAAAATAAATAAACAAAAAAGACAAATACTGTATGATTCCACTTACATGAAATACCCACCCAATGTAGTCAAATTCATAGAGACAGAGAGTAGAAGGGTGGCTGCCAAGAGCTGGGGGAGGAGGGGATGGGGAGTTACTGTTTAGTGAATACAGAGTTTCAGTTTTACAAGATGAAAAGAGTTCTGGAGATTAGTTGCACAATAATGTGAATGTACATTACACTACTGAACTGTGCACTTAGAAATGGTTAAGATGATAAGTTTTGTCTCCTGTATATTTTACCACAATTAAATATATATATTTTAAGTTTATTTTGAGAGAGAGAGCACGCATGTGCACAGGGGAGAAGCAGAGAGAGAGAGAGAGAGGAGAAAGAGAAGCCCAAGCAAGGCTCTTCACCGTCAACACAGAGCCTGACTCAGGGCTCCCTCTCATGAACCGTGAGGTCATGACCTGAGCCTAAATCAAGAGTTGAACACTTAACTGACTCGACTGAACCACCCAGGTGCCCTACAATTAATTTTTTTAATGTTTATTTATTAGAGAGAGAGTGCGCGCGCCCATGAGTAGGGGAGGGGCAGAGAGAGAGAGGGAGAGACAGAGAATCCCAAGTACATTCTGCACTATCAGCACACAGCCCGACGTAGGGCTCAAACCCATGAACCATGAGATCATGACATGAGCCTAAATCAAGACTGGGATGCCGAACCGACTGAGCCACACAGGCGCCCCCAACAATTAAGTATTTTAAAAAATAATAAAAAGGAGCAGGCTCAGCTGGCATGTGCGTCCGCCTTTTGCCTTGTGTTCTTCTTTTTCTTTGTGCCTAAAGTGCAGACACAAAGCCATTTGTAAAGCAGCCATCTTGCAACTATGAGGACAAAAGCTAAGGGTGGCTGAGGAGAAAGCCAGAAAACGTCTGGTTCCTGAAGGCATTGTGGAGCTGTCACCCCAGGCTGGATTGCCTCCAGCCTTTGGCCTGCCCCATTGCTCATTCAGGATTGACGAGAGCGATGAATGGTGACCCTCAACAGTCCTGACCTCCCCAGGCTTTCTGTAAGGACCATCATTCTGGTGAAGGGACGGGGTGATCTGACCCTCTTCTTACTTTCCTCAGAACAGAAATTCTGAGCTGCTGGTAAAATTCAGAGACAACTTCCTTTTGCCTCCTTTAACGTACAAAGGGACAAGAATTTTCCTCGTCTATTTCAATCCACTTTTAAATCAAGCAAACTGGATTCCTTAACCCAGCATTAATTAAGGTAGGGGCTTTTGGGCTCCTTGGAGCAGCCTAGCAGCCCATCTTTCAGAAAGCAGCTCAGGGACATTGGCACGCCTCACCTAAGAACAATACCCAGAACTATTCATTTCCATAAGAAAGAAAAATCCAGTCTAGGCAATGCTGGGGACTGAGGGCCCCATTGGGGCATTTTTTCAAAGTTCTCTGTGAAGCTTACCAGAGAGAGAGAGAGAATCCAATCTTGGCCTTGGCCTCCCCCTGCTCAGGCTGCACATTACCTCCAGAATTGTTTGCATTTTCAGGCCTCACGTCCCTGATGTTTTGGCAAAGGCTACCACCCTACCCAGCCCCACCCACTCATTTAGGGCTGAAAGGGCTGCCATCTGGAGCCAGCCAGCCACCCAGCCAGCCCAGACTGTCTAAGGCAACCAGGTTTCCCCTAAATGACTGGATCCAGTATCGGGTTGAAGATGGTCACAGCTCTCCTGCTTTCTGCTCTCTTATTCCTGGCTCTTGAGTGTTGGAGTAGATTTCAGGTGTCTAGATCCAAATACTTCCAGCTGGAAGCATCTGGCCGGCAAAATAACAGGAGCAGCCTGCAAAAAGCATGGAACTGATCCTTCAAGATTATCCGCCCCCCCCCCCCCCCCATCCAACATACACACCGCAAGATAACAGCACATCTTCTAACCAAGCTTGTGTAAGCAGCTTGTGCCCCTGTCTGACCCGCGGTCCCCTCTTCTTTCCTGATCACCATCTCCAGTGTTTGTCCTCCTCCCCTAACCCTGGTGGAGCCATTCAGCCTCCTCCCCCTCTCCTCTTCCTTCTCCATCCCAGGCTTACAGCACTCCCATTACCAGGAAACCATCTTGGAGCCTGTCCTGCTGCTGGAGGGTCGGGGAGGTTCTCTGAATGGCAGGGCTGGAATGGAGTTAAGAAACAAAGCAACGAGAGTAAAAGGGCACTGTGGTGCCAGGAGACGTTTTCCGTAACATTTGGGAGTTGTGTTTGTTGTGTTTGTTTTTTTTTTTCTTCTGCCAGGTTTTTTGTTTGTTTGTCTTTGTTTTTGAGAGAGAAAGAGAGAGAGAGAGCAGGGGAGGGGCAGAGAGAGAGAGGGAGAGAGAGAGTCCCAAGCAGGTTCTGCGCTGTCAGCACAGAGCCCCCATGTGACGTGCGGCTCAAACTCACGAACTGCGAGGGCATGACCTGAGCCCGAGCCAAGAGTTGGTTGCTCAACCGACTGAGCCACCCGGGCGCCCCCATCTGCCGGCTTTTCATGCCAATCCCTCATTTCTGAGGCAGGACGACAGTCAAACCCAGCCCCTTTCTCTTGCTGGCTTCTCCCTCTCATCTGGAGATACGTGTTATGTGATGGAAGTGGCCCCTCTTGGACCATGCCTTGGCTGTGGCTGGGTGGCCACTCAGGTCACTGATCCTGGGGAAAAGCCCAGTCCGAGGCACGCAGGCAGTATGAGCTGCAGTGTCCCCAGTCAGCCCTCAGACAGCGTCCCTCCCACCCAGCTTCTGCCACCAGAAGTGGGCTCTCTCCCCCTGGCCCAGTCCCCAAGGACACTCACTTCATCAGATGTGGGGATGATTTCTTATTGGCCTAACTGCTTTTCCCACTTTTGTGGTTAGCAGTTGTTAATGAATACAATCTTGCGATTGTTTTCTTAAAACAGGATTTTCAGCACAATAACATATTTGGCACCTCTTCTTTCCTCGTTTCCCACGATGAGATCATCACAAATATAACTTCTAAAGAAATCTCTACAACCAGACTTTCAGAGGAAACCCGACACCTCCACAGACAAACCCATGCCGGGCCTTGGCTTTCCACACCGGGCCTTTAGCCGCAGCACTGACTTTATCCACTCAGGAAGATGCGTGGCCACCTCTGAAGAATGACCCCAACCACCCCTGGGGGGGTCTCCACTCACCCTAGAAACTCCCTGGTCAGCCCTTCACCGTTCTGTTGGGGGCAGCATTGCTGTCAAGATGTGGTCTCACTTTATCATCCTTCACACCCTCCGTGCCTCCGTAAATACTCGCACAGCTCAGTTCCCTCAGTGTCCCTCAGGGAAAAGGAGTCTATCAGAGGTAGGCCTCTCAAGCTGGACAAATCCACTTAACTTCCCTCTGTCCTTCAAGAAGCACGTGCCCAGCTGCCCCGTGTTCTCTGCATGGCCCACGTAATTTCGATGAGACTTCCTCAAGGCCGGACCCCAGCTCATTCCCCTCCAGGCTCCTCAGCCAGACTCCCCTCCCCCACCCCCACCCCCACCGCTTCTCATGTTGTAGTTGAAAGAAAGCTTGAACTCTGGAGCGAATGCCTTAACCCAGGCTAGGAGGAACAGGGTGCAGACGGGACAGTAGGCTGGAAACCAGGACACCAGGGCCCCCCTCCCAGCCCTGCTGAGGACTGTGACCAGGCTAAATGGGTTAGCTGTTCTGGGTCTCTGCCTCGTTTTCCTCTGAAAGGGTCTTGCCCAGTCCCCTCCAGGGTGTGCTGAGTCACCTGATCGTTTCTCACTGAGAGCACCTGAAGGATGTCCCCCGGGGACCCTGAAGCCGGCAGGACTGATGAGACAGGCTAGCACTTGTCCAAGCCGTCTGCAAAGTCAGGAAGGGACTCACAGATGGCCTCCAGCTTCACCACGCTTTTGCAAGTTCTCCCCACTGTGGTTGACAACCGCGCTTGCTACACTGAGCCCCCTCCTGGTGATACGTCAAAATGCACGCGAAGGGGCATCCATCCTCCCTCCACCCTGGGTCTCCAAGGATGCTCCTCGATGCCAGCTTTGGGGTTGGAGGAGGAAGTGGGAGGGCTGGGGAGGAGGAAGCAGTGTGGGCTGGGGCTGCGAAGGTTGGGCAAGGGTACCAGGAGGAGATGGGCTTCTAGACGACTTTGAAGAATGGGAAGAATTTGACAAGTGAATAACACCAGGGGCTGTCCGGGTCTGGCACTGGTCTCCCACTGCACAGGGTGGGAAGACCCTGATCTGACTACCCCAGGGGTGTGCCTCATGGATCTGAGACCAAGAAAGGGGTCAGGTGGTGGAGGCAGAAGGGGAAAGCCACCCTTGAGGACAGCAGAGCTAGAAGAGGAGAAAGAACAACTGGGCCCACGTGCTCTGCCTGCCCCTGGTGCTGTGGGTGAGACTGGGTGCTCTACGGAGGCCGGCCCCCTCGTGTGTCCTCTCACCTACTTGAGGACATTACTCCAGCCACCCTCCCTCTCTCTTGCATCATCCGTCTTTTCACTCTCTCCCCTGATTTATTCACTCTCTTTCTTGAAGAACTTCTACTTCTAGAACATTCCCGTCCCTTGCTTTTCATCTCCCTTCACTGGTTGCTCCTTCTAATATCCTGGGCTGGGTCGTTCTCTTCCCCTTGACCCCTTCGTGATGGGGAACACCAGGACTTAGTACCCAGAACTCTTTTCTTCGGCTCTATGCCCACTCCCTTCATCCTCTCATCTTCCAATTGCTTTAAATATTATCTATGCGATGGTAACTCTCAAATTTATATCCCTAGCTTGGAATGTGCCCTTGAATTCTGTGTATCTGTCTGCCTTCTCAACATCTCCACTTGTCTCCAATCAAGCTTATAATTTCTTCATTATGGAAATAAAATATGGAAATATTCATATTCCATAATTTCTTCATTATGGAAATAAAATAAAATACCACCCCCCCCCAAAAAAAAAACCACCTTTTCTCCTGCAGCCTTCCCCATCTCAGGTAACGACAACTCTGTTCTTCCAGTAGCTCAGGCCAAAAGTCTTGCAGTCATCCTTGATTTTTCTTCCTTGCAAATCCCATATTGGCAATCCTACTGTATCTACTTTCGAAATACATTCAGAACCAGATGACCCCTTTCCATCTCCACTGCTACCATCCTGGTGCAAGCCATCTTTGTCACGTGCAATAGCATCCTACTCGGTCTCTTTGCTTCCTTTCCTGTCTGTGGTTTACTTTCTACACAACAGCTAGATGGTCCTTTCAAATATGGGTAAATTTTGATTCCTCCCAGATTTCTCCAAGGTACAAGCTGAGTCCTTATGTTGGCTCACAAAGTCCTACGTGACCTGACCCTCTGCTCTTCGTATGATCCCATCTGCCACTCTCCTCCTTGCTTCCTCTCCATGCTCCCTTCCTTGTTGTTCTTTGAATACACCAGGCACATTTGCCTCAGGACCTCTGCATTTGCTATTCCCCCTGACTGGGACACTCTTCCTCCAGGTGTCCACACAGCAACTTCCTTTACTTTTTTCCATATCTCTGTTCAGATGTTACCTTAACATGGCAGGCTTCCCTGACCACCCTATATAAAGTAATAGGCACCTAGCCCCCATCCCCAGTCATCTCCAACTCTTTTATTCTGCCTGATTTTCCCCCTTAAAACCTATTAACCTTCTGACTATGTTACTCGCTTATGCATTTATTTTCTGTATCCCTCCATGGAATATAATTTCCGTAAGAATCAGGACATTCTTTTGTTCATGCTGTATATTCCACCTAGAATACTGCCTGGCACATAGTAGGTATTCAATCAAAGTTTGCCGAATAAGTGGATGGGTGAATGGAAGGACCAGTAGTTGAAGAGCACACAGATGAAATAAGGTTGCAGTGCTTTTTTTCAAGATATGAGAGACCTGAGCTTGTGTGCTCATGGTAAGGTACCAAGAAAGAAAGAAAGAAGACAAGTTGCACAGGGAGAAGGGGTATGATATATGGTACATAAAGATTTCTGAGAAAGCAGAAAGGGACAGGATTCAGAGCCTGGGGGGAGGCATCCCTTCCTGGGGCTGGAGGGAAGGAGGCGACAATGGAGTAATAAGGATGAGAGATGGGAAATCAATGTGGCCCTCAGTTTTCTCCCACAGAACATTTGCTGAGTGCTTGAGTGGCACAGGAAGCTGGGGGCATGGTGGTCGGGGCGAGAGGGTGTGGAATAACAAACTGAAATTTCCCACAGGCTCACAGTGCTTAGGACACAAAGTCCTGCTAGAGAAAGGGGGTGGTTGTCAAATATACAGCTCTCTCTTATGATATTTGCCAAATTTTGAAGCTGTGTTGGTTGGAGGCTAAAGAGCTAAGTTCAAACCTCTGAAAGGCATCAAGGAATTTCCCACGGTGTCTTATAGCCAAAGAGGTAGAAACTAACCAAACTATATCGTGATTGTCCCCTTACCTTATCTGCCTAATGAAATAAGGGTAAAACCTATTGGGGGAAAATATCATCTTCTTCAGCTTCAATTCATGTATATACAATCTCCAGTGGACAATAAAGAATTATAAGGCATGTGAAAAGGCAGGAAAATGTGATCACACATCCTCAGGACAAAAAATAATAATAGGAGAAGATCTACAGATGACCCGGATTTTGTGGTTAGCAGACAAGAAACTTTTATTTTATTTTATTTTATTTTATTTTATTTTATTTTATAGATAAGACATTTTAAATAACCATTACAAATATGTCAAAGAGGAAAATGGAAAGTTTGAAAAAAATTGTTAAAAAAGAATACTTTCAATGGAGAATTGTAACCTATAAAAATATCAAGTGGACTTATTGAAACTACAAAATATAATATCTGTAATTACAAATTCACTGGTTGGGTTTAACAGCAATAGACAGGTGTAGTGAACTCAAATATCAATATAAATTATCCAAACTGAAGCCCACAGAGAATGAAAAGAACAGAGCACAAGAGACATGTGGGACACAATCAAAAGCTCAAACATATGTGCAATTAGAATCTTAAAGGATAGAGAGAATGAAACAGAAGTAAAATTCAGGGGATGCCTGGGTGGGTCAGTCGGTTGAGCTTCCAACTCCTGATTTTGGCTCAGGTCATGATCCCAGGGTTGTGGGATCGAGCCCATGTCGGGCTCTGCACTGAGTGTGGAGCCTGCTTAAGATTCTCTTTTCCTTTCTCTGCTCCTCTCCTTTGCTCACGCTCTCTCTTTCACTAAACAAAGTTTTAAAAAAAAGAAGTAAATTGGAAGATAGAAAGATCAAGAACTTTCCAAAACTGACAAAGGATATCAATGTACAGATTTAAGACACTTGTTGAAACCCAAGTAGAATAAATACAAAAAAAAAAAAAAAAAAAAAAGCCACATCTAAGCACTTAATGGTCAAATAGCTGAAAAGCAAAGCAAAGTAGCAAATCTTAAAAGCATCCAGAGAATGAAGCAACAGTAAGATTTGATAATTTTGCACCAAAACTATAGAAACTAGAAGGAAATGGAATGACAAGTTTAAGGGGCTAAAAGAAAAAAAATACAGGAACCACAAAAGACCCCAAACAGCCAAAGCAATCCTAAAAAAGAAAAACAAAACTGGAGGCATCATGATTCCAGACTTCAAGCTATACTGCAAAGCTGTAGTCATCAAGACAGTATGGTACTGGCACAAAAACAGACACATAGATCAATGGAACAGAATAGAAAATCCAGGACCCACAACTATATGGTCAACTAATCTTTGACAAAGCAGGAAAGAATATCCGATGGAGAAAAGATAGTCTCTTCAACAAATGGTGTTGGGAAAACCGGACAGAGACATGTAGAAGAATGAAAGTGGATCACTTTCTTACACCATACACAAAAATAAATTCAAAATGGATGAAAGACCTAAATGTGAGACAGGAAGCCATCAGAATCATAGAGAACACAGGCAGCAATCTCTTTGACCTTGGCCAGAGCAACTTCTTACTAGACATGTCGCTGAAGGCAAGGGAAATGAAAACAAACATAAACTATTGGGACTTCATCAAGATAAAAAGCTTCTGCACAGCGAAGGAAACAATCAACAAAATGAAAAGGTAGCCTATAGAATGGGAGAGGATATGTGTAAACAACATATCTGATAAAGGGGATATCCAAACTCTATAATGAACTTATCAAACTTGGGGCACCTGGGTGGCTCAGCTGGGTAAGCACCCAACTTCAGTTCAGGTCATGATCTTGCAGTCTGTGAGTTCGAGCCCCACATCGGGCTCTGTGCTGATGGCTCAGAGCCTGGAGCCTGCTTCCGATTCTGTGTCTTCCTCTCTCTCTGCCCCTCCTCCACTCATGCTCTCTCTCTCTCTCTCTCTCTCTCTCTCTCTCTCAAAAATAAATAAACATTAAAAGAATAAATTAGAAACATAACATTGATTCTGAAATTTATAGGGAAGACTAGTTCACAGATAATTAAGACAACTTTGAAGAAGAGCAAAGATTTTTCCTAATACATATTAACACAGTCTACAAAGCCATAGTACTAAAAATAACGTAGAACCAGAATTGAAACAAACAAGTAGGTCAATGGAACAAAAATAGATGTCATGAATTTGAAATTGGTGAAGATGGAATCATAAGTCAGGAGAAATAATGAATTTTATAGTTGATAATATTGAGAATATTGGCTTATTTTAAGGATTCAAATAAATTAGTTTTACATAACTCTTTAAAAAAGGGAACTCTAGATGCATTAAAAATCTAAATGTGGAAAGTATAAGATAGACATAATAGAAGAAAGTATATGATCACATCTTGTGACCTTATTTGTTCCATCAAATATTTCTGGTTTTCCTCCCAGATGCATGGTAGAATTACATTTTCCCGTTTGCTTAAAGTTAGGCGTGGCCATTGTAGCTTGGTCAGTAGATGAAATTTCAGTGGAAGTGACAAGTATTGCTTCTAAGCAGAAGCTTAAGAATCATTGTGCAGTTTACCATATTTTCTTTCCCTTTGGCCTGATGACAAGCAATGTTAGAGATGGTAGTCACTCCATTAGCCTGCGTCTCTGAGTGGTTGTGATAAGTGGAGCCCCTGGTGACTTGCAGTGACCCAGAAATACTCCTTCGTGGTTTCAAGCCATTAAGATTTTGTGGTTGTCCATCACCAAGCTTAATTTAATCTATCCTATCTGATATAGAAAGGGGGTTCTACCATAACAACATAATCTAAAATATGTGGTGATGGCTTAGTACTGGTCACCGGGTGGCAAGGAACCTGTGAGCAGATGTTGGAGAGATAGCATTTTATGTTATGTAGTGGCAGAATATTGGATAAAACTGTCGTCTGCAATAACTTGGAAGGTAGGTCTTATACCTAATAAACTTTTAACCCTAGAGGGAAGGAAGAGAGTAGTGAGCATTAGTTTCTGTTGACTACATTGGAAATAAGCAGGAAGTTATTGGCACATTTCCAAGCAGGAATGGAAGGAGATTGAGAGGGACCAGAAAATTGGGGTCTTGCACAGTTGGAAAAGATAACTGTTTCTCAACTCTCACAAGTAAAAGGAAAAAATGCTAAGGGCTTGGAAGGACAAGGCTGATTAAAATCTCAGCCTCTTGATGGATCATGTCAAGTCTGTAACTGTTTTATCCATCAATAAAAACCTTTGAATGGATAAAGATGTCTCAGGGCGAGGGTTCAACTAAAGGTGAGGTATCAGTAACCCCTTTAAATTTGACCAAATGGCTCTAAGAGACTAAACGTGCAGTTCTTCCACAACAGCCTGATAAACTCAATACCTTACCAGGCAATTATGTAAAAAGGAAAAGGTGGGGAATAGGGTGAGAAAGGAACCTAGCATATCTAAGAAGTACATCTAGAAAATGGCTGTGGATGAGCTCTGTCACACAGAACCAATTAGAATAAAATAAATAAGAAGGCTACTAAGGTTTTAGGAAGCATTGAATGGCCAAAGAAATTATAAGCATAAATGTTCTGACTCTTTAAGTCTTAAAATGATGCTAGAGCCCCCACCATCAGTGGGCAGGAAATGTGCTAATGTCTGTGTTAGATTAGGCCAAAGAGGATGATGGGAAAAAAAGAAACTTCCACAAGGTACAGCCAAGGGTTATGGAGAACAAAGGACAGAGAAGCTACTCCCAGAGCAGGGAATTGGGGCTGAAGCAAGGAACATATGCATTCCTGGGATACAGAGTGTGGATGACTGGGTGGAATGTGAAAGAAACCAGAATACGCACCCCAAAATATGCCACTTTGGCATAAGGAATGTTTTGAGCTGAAGGCAATTGAGAAAAAGCAAATACAGGAAAATCTCCCTGTCCTTCTCCTATTTGCTTAAAAGTAGGACATAAGTTTTCCCTCTCTACCAGAAAAAATGAAAGTTAATCACCAGAGGTAACTTTAGACCCTATGAGCCTGGAATCTACATATGAACTTTACGAACTAGCCCCCATTAGTTTCCCATATATTTGCCTTCCCCCATTTGTCACCCTTGGAAGCCTAAAAATGTGTGGGGTGTTTTTGGTCCCATCATTTGTCTACAAATGTATTGTTCTTTGTTGAAGATGCTACATAAACCTGCATTGTAAGCCACCTCTTTGACTTATTTTCCTGAGTTTCTCCCATGTGTATATGAAATATAAGTGTTAATAACCTTTTCTTTATTTTTCTCTTGTTAATCTGTCTTTTGTTATAGGGGTCCCCCAGAGGGTAGAAAGAAAAAAATTTTCCTTCCCTCCAGATGTTTAGACAACTGCCTTAGGTAGGGAGGGAGTGTAGTTTTTATGAGTGGAAACAAACGAGTTGAATACTTTTTTTGACCAGAAGGACAGACCAGTGTTGTCATTAGGGACGTTCACTAAATATTTCCAGTCCTCCTCCTTCCAGACACATAGTACGCTTGTACTTTACCATACCCTTAAAGTTCAACATGGCCCTGTCACTAGCTACGGCAATGAAATGTGAGTAGAAATAAAGTGTGTCATTGCCAAATGGAAGCTCCAGAGTCAATACACGATTAACCAAGTTTTCTTTTCCTCTGGGATAATGATTGGCAATCTCTAAGATTATGGCTGCTCCACTATCCTGGGTCCCCTAGTGGCTGAGGACTAGAACCTCTCCGACCACTAACAAGAACAAGAAATAAACATTTCTTCTTATAAGCCAACAGTGTTTTGGGTTGTCTGCTAGAACAGCATAATCTAGTATATCTTGGCTAATATAACAGGCAATTTGCAGAAGGGGAAATCCAAATTGTTAACATGTAAATAGGAATAGATGCTCAAGAAATACACATTAAAGCAGCAATGAAATACTACTTCATGTCTATCAGATGGGCAAAAATTAGAAAGTAGAGGAATAGCAAATGTTGTTGAAATATATGGGGAAATAGAGATCCCTACCAAGTGCTTGTGGGAGTAGAGAGTTGGAGGTAACTGAGGTATCCAACACCAAAGAATAAATAAATGAATGCAGTGGAGGATTATAATGGAATATTAGGATGAATTCTGAAGCATTAACTTGATGTTTATAGGACATCACAGGTACCTATTTAAAACACAACATTGAAGAAAAGAAAACAAATCTCTTAGTACCATTTGTATCAGTTAAAAATGCAAACACGCATCGAGCAAAAATACATGCATCCTGTAAGAAAGGAGTTGAGAGGGTGTGTGATGATGAAAAAAACAGTGATAGCAACAATGATGATGGAACAATGTACTAATGATAACTGATCACTATAAACTGAGGATTAATACCACCTAATGCACCAGAGGTCCACAAAAGCAAAGATCCAATTAATGAAGATGGGCAGATGTCATTCATCTGATGGAGAAAGCAGAGTAGAGAAATCCACATCCTAAACAAACAAAAGTAGCAGAAATCTGAAACGTAAGCTGGAGATGAGTTTTCTCAGAGCTTCAAGGAGTCAGCAAGGGCAGAGAGCACAAGTGAACCGTGGAGTAACTAATTAAAGGTCTGTCCTGGATCATCTGAGCTCCTCTCTCTATTTAGAGCAGCTGGCTGCAGCATTTGGCCCCAGGATAGACCCATGATTACCACTCTCTAATCAAATTGGAGAACCTGCCTAGTCAATTCTTGAGACCAGAGAATCAAATTAGGTCCGAGATAATTCTGTACATTCACAATATACATGGAGGAAAAGAAGAGAGAAAATAAGGGAATGCAGCCCCCCCCCCATGATTGAAATGAAACACTCACCTCTAGAATAAAGCCTTCCATTTGTTTTAACAACTGTGGTAGCTTATCTGACTGTTCTCAACCTAGAACCTTCTATCAATCCTGCAGTTAAGGAGTGAGCCCAGTCGTGGAAATGGAACTTCAATTGTTAAGATAATAAATATGAGCTATATATCAACATAGCCTTGCATTTTAAAAAGGTAAATGGACAATTAAGAATCACGAGACATTAGGAAAACCAACAGCATGGAAGAGAAGAACTAAGAGGAACAAATAGGACATTCAACCCTGGAGGAAACAAAGTTAATTCAGGAAACAGAACATAAAAAAAAGTTTTTTAAGTGAATTCGAGTCCTTGTAGTTAATCAAAAGCAAACTGCATCTATAAGAATATGCTCTTACGGGGGAACCTAGGTGGCTCAATTGGTTAAGCATCTGACTCTTGATTTCAGATCAGGTCATGATCTCATGGTCATGAAATTAAGCCCTGCATTGGGCTCTGCGTGCTGAGCACGGAACCTGCTTAGGATTCTCTCTCTCTCCCCCTCTGCTCCTCCCTTGCTCACACTCTCGCTCTCTCTCAAAATAAATAAATAAACATTTTTTTTAAAAAAGAATATGCTCCTATGAATAGAGGAACAAAAGGAAATATTGACATTTATAAAGCCAATTGCTAAATAAGATTTAAAATTAAATATTAGAGGTCAATAATGTATTTGGGCATGACTGAAGACCAATTCAAGGTGTGAATGATAAAGTCAAGGGCCTCTCTCAGGATGAAGACCATAAAAATAGAGATGCAGAATATTAGGGGAAAAAAAAGATATGGAAGGTAGATCTAGAACAATGTTGTCTAATAGAACTTTTTGTGATGATAAAAGTGTTCATTCTGTGCTGTCCAATATGATAGCCATCAGCCACATGATTATTGATTGACAAGTTGAAATGTGTCTAATTCCACTGAAGAATTGAATTTTTAGTTTATTTAATTTTAATCAATTAAAGTTTAAATTTAAATAGTCACGGGGTGCCTGGGTGCCTCAATCAATTAAGCACGCAACTTTGGCTCAGGTCATGATTTCACGGCTAGCGAGTTTGAGCTCTGCGATGGACTCTGTGCTGACAGCTCAGAGCCTGGAGCCTGTTCAGATTTTGTGTCTCCCTCTCTCTCTCTGCCCCTCCCCTGCTCACACCCTGTCTCTGTCTCTCTCTCTCAAAATTAAATAACATTAAAACAAAAAACAAATTAAAAAAAATTAGTGACTGGGTGACTCAGTCAGTTAAGCCTCCAACTTCAGCTCAGGTCCTGATCTCACAGTTTGTGAGTTCAAGCCCCACATTGGGCTCTGTGCTGACAGCTCAGAGCCTGGAATCTGCTTTAGGTTCTGCGTCTCCCTCTCTCTCTGCCCTCCCCCTGCTCATACTTTGTCTCTCTTTCTCTCTCTCTCTCTCTCTCTCTGTCTCAAAAATAAATAAACATTAAAAAATTAAATTTAAATAGTCCCCTGTGGCTTGTGGACAGCACAAATAGAGAGGATCCACTGTATGCTTCCTAGGAATTCAGGAGAGACCGAAAAATAAATCCAGTCAATAAAAAATAGAAAAACTCATACAACTGAACAAAAACTAACAACCCACTTCAAAAATGGGCAAAAGACTTGAAAAGAACTTTCTGCAAAGATAATAAACAAATGTCCAATAAGCACAGGAAAAGACTTTCAATATCATTAGCCATTAGGGAAATGCAAATAAAAACACAGTGAGATACTTCTTCACAACCATTAGGATGGCTACAGTTAAAAACAAATAAACACACAAGCCCAGAAAATAACTGGTATTAGCGAGGATGTGGAGAAATTGGAACCCTTGTGCATTGCTGATAGGAATTCAAAATGGAACACCTGCTATAGAAAATGGTTTGTCAGTTTCTCAAAAGTTAAACATAAAAATTACCTGATGGTTCAGGAATTCCACTTCTAGGTACATACCCAAAAGAATTGAAAGCAAGGACTGAAATAAATTCTCGCACATTAATCTTCATAGCAGCATTATTGACAATAGCCAAAAGGTAGAAATAATCCAAACACCCATCGACAGATGAATGGAAAACAAAATGTGGTATACACATATAATGGAATATTATTCAGTCTTTAAAAAGAATGAAATTCTGATACAACATGTATGAACCTTGAAAACATTATGCTAAGTGAAAAAAAAAAAAAAACCAGACACGAAAGGACAACAATTGTATGCTCCCACTTATATGCAGTACCCAGAAGAGGCAAATTCATAGAGACAGAAAGTAGCTTAGAGGTTAGCAGAGGCTTGGGAGTAGGAAGGAATGAGAAGTTACTATTTAATGGGCATTATGAAAATTAATAAAGGGAAACCACTAAAATGGAATCGGAAGGCTGGTAGGGGGAGCTCTCATGTCCTATCATTCATCGTCAATTACAAATCCAAGAGGAAGAAATGGACTTTGCATCTCCGTACTCCTTTACTCTCCAGGCAGGAGGGAAAAGGCTACCCTCCTCTCCCCCTAGCAACAGCCCAGCCAATGAGAGACAATTACTACTCAGCCAATGAGAAGCCACTATGCTTCCAAATCCTGGTTTACTTCACTGGACTTTTTGTTTATAACACTCCTCCCAACTTCTCCCTTTCCTCTATAAAAGAGCAGTTTCTCGCCTTTGTTCTCCAGACTTACCTATGGTTTTTGCTGTAGCTTGCGGGTCCCAGATTGCAAGTCTCTGCTATTCCCGAATAGACCCATTTTTGCTGGTAAAATGAACTGGCAGTTTTATTTTTAAGGTTAACTAACAGTACAGTTTATGTTCAGGATGGTGAAAAATTCCAGAAATAGATGGTGGTGATGGTTGCACAACATTGAATATTCTTAAATGCCACTGAATTGCATACTTAAAAATGGTTAAAATGGAAAATTTTACATTATGCATATTTTACCACAAGAGAACGCTTTAATAGAAAAACCGCAAATAAGGAAAAGAAAGGGGTTAAAATGAAAGCTAGAGAAGGTGGAAGGCACAGAAGGAGGAGGAGCTTAGAGCCCTTGGGCCCTGCAGAGCCAGGCCCCAACAGCACCCGGCATAGGTGGCCATGGGGAAGCATTACTTCTGTGACTACGGCAACCACTCCTTCCAGGACAAGCTCCACACCCACAAGAAACACCTGAATGGGCTGCAGCACCTCAAAGCCAAGAACGTCTGGTATGACCTGTTCTAAGATGCGTCTGCCATCTTGTTAGATGAACAGAAGAAGCGGCCCCGCGGGAAATTTCTACTGACAGGCCAGTGTGACTTTGGCTCCAAATGCAGATTTCCCCACATGTCACAGACAGACCCGCAGGGGCAGAGTATCCAGGTGGAGAAAGAGAGGTGGGCCAGGAAGTGGCCACTAAATGTCCTCAAGCTCCCTGAGGGCCATCTAGAAGACTGGTTGGAAAAGAGCCAATCGGCTGAGCTCAGCCCCAAGCAGCAAGGACGAACCCATGAGAACCACCGTCTTCCACTATCCTGGAGGCTAGCCACCAGTCCAAGAGCTGTCTGCATTCCTGTGGGCAGCCCCACCCAGGGGGGTGGTCCCTGAAGCCCAGAGTCCACTGAGACTGAGGGCTCCCTCCCCACCTGCCTCCCTCTTGTCAGCTTCTGGGTTAGTCACAATAAAGAGAAGGGCTTGTTCTGGGGACACCAAGGCCCCCTCCTGCTGCACCCCATGGAGCCTCTGAAACCATCAGCTTGGCTTGGCCTGACTGAGCCCCCACAGTCTCCCTACCAGGTGTAGCCCTGGTCCTAGCTCTGTTCCAGGCAGCTTCCCCCTCCCTCCCTCATGGGACATCTTGAGAAGATGGGTGAGAAAACTTTCTTCTGGATGTTTATAGAGAAAGTTTGTCAAGAAAAAGAAAGGAAAGAAAGAAAGAAAGAAAGAAAGAAAGAAAGAAAGAAAGAAAGAAAGAAAGAAAGAAAGAGATGAAGGAAGGAAGGAAGGAAGGAAGGAAGGAAGGAAGGAAGGAAGGAAAGGAAAGGTGATTGTAGGGGTAATAAGAAATTAATAGATCCAATTTCTCATGAATAAATTTAAAAGAGTGGGTAAGATTCCCTAGTAAATACATATAGTACCAAAACTGGCTCAAGAAGAAAAGAAAAACTGGACAAATAGATAATAGTGAAAAAGAAGTCAAAGAGAGGCGCCTGGGTGGCTCAGTCGGTTGAGTGTCCAACTTCGGCTCAGGTCATCATCTTGCAGTTTATGAGTTCGGGCCCCTCATTGGGCTCCGTGCTGACAGCTCGGAGCCTGCAGCCTGCTTCGAGTTCTGTGTCTCCCTCTCTCTCTGTCCCTCCCCTGCTCATACTCTCTGTCTCTCAAAAATAAATAAATGTTAAAAAAAAAAAAGAAGTCAAAGAGCTACCTTCCCTTCTGTTGCCCTGCCTTTCCCCTCCAAATCCCAGGCCTGTAGGTTTATGTATGCAAGTACCTTAGAATTATCTGAGTACATTTTAAAATACATATATAGATTTCCTGGCTTCCCAGACTCAATGAACTAGAGTCTCCAAAGTTGCCCTGACAATCTATTTTTTCCATTAAGATTTTGTTTTCAAATGTTATGTATGGTGGTTGTGTAAAAAAAAAAAAAAAAAAAAATAAAAAAAAACCAACAATAAAGACGTGCATAAAATAAAAATGAAGTCCCCCCATTTCTCTCCCACTCCTTCTGAATTAACAAATGTTATCAATTTATGTATATTATTTCATATTTTTCTTGTATTGGTACAAAAATTAATGGAATCTATAAGGGGCGCCTGGGTGGCTCAGTCAGTTAAGTGTCCAACTTTGGCTTGGGTCATGATCTCACAGTTCATGGGTTTGAGCCCCGTGTTGGGCTCTGTGCTGACAGCTCAGAGCCTGGAGCCTTCTTCAGATTCTGTGTCTCCCTCTTTCTCTACCCCTCCCCGGCTCGCACTCTGTCTCTCTCTCTCTCAAAAATAAATAGTAAACATTAAAAAAGTTGTTTGTTTTTTTTTTAAATATAGTCACAGTATATGCAGTAGTCCTTGGACCAATGTTTGGGTGAATTTAAATTAGCCCAAAGCGTGGAAAAACCTGGAATGTCAGCCAACCATTCTTTAAAGCTACTGTAGCCCTGAACCCAAAACCAAGAAAGATCACATGGAGAAAAGAACAACTATCAGAACAACCTCATTTATGAACACAGATGGAAAATTAGAAATAAAATACTAGCAAAGATTGTGGTCAAGCACACACATCTGACTATTCTTTCTCCTAAAACTCCATTAACGTGATAGAGTAAAATAACCTAATACAGCAAAGAGAATGATGATGGACCATCACCAAGCAAGAGACTTCCTAAGCTTTCTGGAAAACAGTAAGTAGAGAGAATTGATGGATGAGACATGGAGTGAGCCCACTGTCCAGAATAAGTGAAGAAAGGGGCCTTTAGCTGAGGAGGGAGCTGGAATGCCCAGCAGAGCCCAAGAGTTGGTAGGGGAGGACAGTAGAGATACAAGGAGATCTAAAAGGAAGCTAAGTGGAAGTCTTTCTATAAACAACTTCCCAAGAGGCCATTCCTTAGACCATCCCGCCCCTGCTATCAGCACTCAGGCAGAGCTCACCAGAGAGGGTCAACCACAGAGAACAAAGGTTGCCAGGTGGGTAATAATCTCAGAATAGGTCTTCTCCTTTAAAAAAAAAAAAAAAGTTTATTTTGAGAGAGAGAGAGAGAGAGAGAGAGAGAGAGAGGGAAAGAGAGAGAGAGAGAATGTGCAGGGGGAAGGGGAAGGGAGAAAATCCCAAGCAGGCTCTGCACTGTCAACACAGAGCCCTATATGGGGCTCAAACTCAAGAACCATGAGATGATGACCCGAGCCAAATTCAAGAGTCCAGATGCTTAACCAACTGAACCACTCAGGTGCCCTAAGATTTTCTCCTTTTGAGGCGTCTCTTCCTTTCCCTCCCTCTAATTCTAAAAGTCAGCTCCAAGCCCTGTCTTGGCATAATAACAAACCTCTGGAGCCTCTGATCAGCTTTTCCCTTCAGAGAGATACTGAATGAGGAAACAGATCTAGACTTATACAGTACACAGGAAACTCATACCAGCTACACAGAAATACCAACATGGTTTTTCTCTCTTAAATATAGAAAAGCAAATATAGATCACCGCACACACAAATAGAAGAAAAAGATCAGGATTTTTAAAATCTGGCCTAAAAGGAATAAGAAATTCAGAGAACAGAAAACCTTTAAAAACTACCCATTCAGAGAGATTTTTAAAAGATAATATATCCATAAAAGAATTACAGATTGCTCTGATAACAATCACAGAATAAGAAATTGCTCTTAGAATTTTAAATATAATCGCTGAGGTTAGAAATATAATAGAAGAATTGGCGTATAAAGAAAATATCTTAGGACACAGAACAAAAAGCAAAAGGCCTGGGAAATATGAGAGAAAAAGGTAAGACAAAGAAAATTGATCCAGAAAGTCAAACATTCAGAAAGGGAGGAAAAAAACATGGAGGGTCAGAATTTATCCCAAGTAGTGAACAGACAGTAGTTTTCTAACTGAAAGATTCCAGCAAGTATTAAACATAATAAATGGAAAAGACCCACACCTCAACATACCCTTATAAATTTTGGAACACCAAAAATAAGTGCCGTTTCCAAAACTTCCAAAGAAAAACCCTTTTATTGAAGTATAGTTATCATACATGTTATGTCAATTTCAGGTACACGATATAATGACTAAATAATTCTACACATTACTCAGTGTTCATCACGATAAGTGTAGTCACCTTCTGTCACCAACGTCATTACCATTGTTATTTGACTATATTCTCTATGCTGTATTTTCATCTCTGTGACTTATTTATTTTGTAACAGGAAGTTTGTACCTCTTAATCCCCTTTTTGTACTGCACCCAACCTCTCACTCACCTCTTCAACAATTTATTCTCTGTATTTAGGAGTCTGGGGGTTTTTGTCCCTTTGTTCCTTCATTCTGTTTCGTAATTTCATATATGAATGAAACCATATGGTATTTGTTTTTCTCTGCTGACTTATTTCACTTAGCATAATACCCTTTAGGTCCAACCATGTTGCAAATGGCAAGATCTCTTTTTTTATGGCTGAGTAATATTCCATTGTGTATATATACCACATCTGCTTTATCCGTTCATCTGTTGATGGACACTTGGGCTGCTTCCATATCTTGGCTATTGTAAATAATGTTGCAATGATGTGAGAGTGCATATATCCTTTTCAAATTACTATTTTAGTTTTCTTTGGGTAAATCATCAGTAGTGGAATTACTGAATCATATGGTATTTTTATTTTTCACTTTTTGAAGAAACTCCATACTGTTTTCCATAGTTGTTGCACCAGTGTTCATTCCCACCAAGAGTGCACAAGGTTTCCTTTTTTCCACATCCACACCAACACTTGTTATTTCTTGGTTTCTTTTGGATCCTAGCCATACTGACAGGTGTAAGGTGATATCTTATTGTGGTTTTGATTCACATTCCCCTGATGATTAGAGATGTTGAGTATCTTTGCATTTGTCTGTTGGCCACCTGTATGTCTTCTTTGGAAAAAATGTCTATTTTTAATCAGATTATTATTATTATTATTATTATTATTATTATTATTTGTTGTTGTTGTTGTTGAGTTGTGTAAGTTCTTTATATATTTTGGATACTAACCCCTTTCAGATACATCATTTGCAAATATCTTCTCCCATTCAGTAGGCTGCTTTTTTGTTTTGTTGATCATTTCCTTTGCTGTGCAAAAGCTTTTTATTTTAGTGTAGTCCTAATAGTTTAATTTTGCTTTTTTTCCCTTGCCTGAGGAGACATATCTAGCAAAATGTTTCTATGGCCGATGTCAAAGAAATTACTGCCTGTGTTTTCTTCTGGGAATTTTACAGTTTCAGGTCTCACATGTAGGTGCTTAATCTATTTTGAGTTTATTTTGTATATGGTGTGAAAAAGTGGTCCAGTTTCATTCTTTTCTTTTTTTTCTTTAAAAAAAATTTTTTTTTAATGTTTATTTTTATTTTTGAGACAGGGAGAGACAAAGCATGGACGGGGGAGGGTCAGAGAGAGAGGGAGACACAGAATCTGAAACAGGCTCCAGGCTCTGAGCTGTCAGCACAGAGCCTGACGCGGGGCTTGAACTCGCGGACCACGAGATCATGACCTGAGCCGAAGTCGGATGCTTAACCGACTGAGGCACCCAGGCGCCCCAAGTTTTTTTTTTAATTTTTTTTTAATGTTTATTTTTATTTTTGAGACAGGGAGAGACAGCACAGTTTCATTCTTTTCATGTGGCTGTCCAGTTTCCCAACACCATTTATTGAAGAGACTATCTTTTTCCCATTGCATATTCTTGTCTCCTTTGTCATAGATGAATTGACTATAAAAGAGTGGGTGTATTTCTGGGTTCTCCATTCTGTTCCACTAATACCTATGTGTTTATTTTTGTGCCAGCACCATACTGTTTTGATTATGATACCTTTGTAGTATATCTTTAAAATCTGGGAGTGTGATACTTTCAGACTTGTTCTTCATTCTCAAGATTACTTTGGGGTCTTTTAATTGTTTTATTTCTGTGAAAAATGCTGTTGGTATTTTGTTAGGGATCACATTAAATCTGTAGATTGCTTTGTGTAATATGGACATATTTGACAATATTAAAATTTTGACAATATTAATTCTTCTAATCCATGAGCATGGAATATCTTCTATTTGTGTCTTTGATTTCTTTCATCAGTGTTTTATAGTTTTCAGGTTTTTCACCCCTTTGGTTAAATTTATTCCTAGGTATTTTATTCTCCTTGATGCACTCATAAATTAGATTTTTTTTAATTATTTATTTATCTAATTTAATTTATTTATTTGAGAGAGAGAGAGAGAGAGAGAGAGAGAGAGAGAGAGAGAGTGCAAGCAGGGGAGAGGGAATAGGCTCCACACTCAGCATGGATCCCACAACCCTGGGATCATGACCCAAGCCAAAATCAAGAGTTAGATGCTCAACCAACTGAGCTACCCAGGTACCCCAGGATTTTTTTCTTAGTTTCTCTTTCTGCTACTTTATTATTAGTATATAGAGGTATATTAATTTTTTATGCTGTGACTTTTTTTTAATCAGTTCTAACAGTTTTTTGATGGAGTCTTTAGGGTTTTGTCTACATAGTATCTATATTTAGTATATTATCTATGTATAGTATCATGTCATCTGCAATAGTGGGAGTTTTACCTCTTCCTTCTCAATTTGAATGTCTTTTATTTCTTTTTCTTATCTGATTGCTGTGGCTAGGGCTTCCAGTACTATGTTGAATAAAAGTGATGAGAATGGACATCCTTGTCTTTTTCCTGATCTTAGAGAAAAAGCTCAGTTTTTTATTACTGGATATGATGTTAGCTGTGGGCTTTTCATATTTCGCCTTTAATAGGTTGCAGTATATCCCTTCAAAACCCAATTTGTTGAGAGTTTTTATCATGAATGGACATTGTACTTTGTCAAATGCTTTTTCTGCATCTATTGAAATGATCTTTGTCCCTTCTCTTGTTAATATGATGTATCACATGGATTGATTTGTGAATGTTGAATCACCCTTGTATCTCTGGAATAAATCCACTTGATGGTGGCAAATGACTTTTTTAAAACTGTATTGTTGAATTCAGTTTGCTAATATTTTGTTGAGGAATTTTGTATCTATGTTCATCAGAGATATTGGTCTGTAGTTATCTTTTTCTGTAGTGTCTTTGTCTGATTTTGGTATCAGAGTAATGCTGGTAAGTAAGGCCTCATAGAACAAATTTGGACCACAATTTTCCACCTGCCTGCAAGATGTTCACTTCAGACCTAAAGGCAATTTAGGACCACTGCTTTCCTTCCTTTTCTTTTCTTTTCTTTTCTTTTCTTTTTTTTTTTTTTTTTTTTTGGAATAGTTTGAGAAGAATAGGTATTATCCCTCTTTAAATGTTTGGTAGAATTCACTTGTGAATCCATCTGGTCCTGGACTTTTGTTGGGAGTTTTTTAAAAATTACTGATTCAATTTCATTATTAGGAATTAATCTGCTCAAATTTTCTATTTCTTCCTGATTAACTTTTTGTAGTTTATATGTTTCTGGGTATTTATCCATTTCTTCTAAGTTGTCCAACTTGTTGGTATGTAATTTTTCATAATATTCTCATAATCTTTTGTATTTCCATGGTATCAGTTGTTATTTACCCTCCTTCATTTATGATTTTATTTATTTGCATCCTCTAATTTTTATTTATTTATTGATGGATTGATTGATTGATTGATGTATTTATTTTTGAAGGAGAGAGAGACAGAGCATGAGCAGGGAATGGGCAGAGAAAGAAGGAGACAGAATCTGAAGCAGGCTTCAGGCTCTGAGCTGTCAGCACAGAGCCCGACACAGGGCTCAAACCCATGAGCTGTGAGATTCTGACCTGAACCAAAGTCGGATGCTTAACTGATTGAGCCACTCAGGCACCCCTCGAATCCTCTATTTTTTTTCCTTGATGAGTCTGTCTAAAGATTTATCAATTTTGGTGATCTCTTCAAAGAACCTGGTTCTTTGAAAGAAAGAACCTGGTTTTAGTAGTCCTTTCTTGTTTTAGCTTCTGTTGCATTTGTTTTTCTCTAATCTTTATTATTTCCTTTCTTCTATGGGCTTTGAGTTTTATTTTTTCTTCATTTTCTTGTTCCTTAAGGAGTAAGGTCAGGTTGTTTGTTTGAGATTTTTCTTTTTTCTTGAAGCACACTTATGTTGCTATAAACTTCCCTCTTAGAACTGCTTTTACTGCATCCCAAAGATTTTGGACCATTGTGTTTTTTTGTTTTTGCTTTTGTTTTTAATTTTTTTTAATGTTTTTTAATTTATTTTTGAGACAGAGAGAGACAGAGCATGAGCAGGGGAGGGTCAGAGAGAGAGGGAGACATAGAATCTGAAGCAGGCTCCAGGCTCTGAGCTGTCAGCACAGAGACCGACGCAGGGCTCAAACTCACGACCGTGAGATCATGACCTGAGCCGAAGTCAGACGCTCAATCGACTGAGCCACCCAGGTGCCCCATGGACCATTGTGTTTTTAATTTTCATTTGTCTCATGTATTTTTTAATTTCCTCTGTGATTTTTTTGGATAACCCATTCATTGTTTAGTAACCTGTTATTTAGCCTCAATGTATTTGTATTCTTTCTAGATTTTTTATTGTGATTGATTTCTAATTCTGTACATTGTGATTAGAAAAGATGCATGATATGACTTCAATATTCTTGAATTTATTGATATTTATTTATTTTATTTGTGTGTGTATGTGTGTGTGTGTGTGTGTGGCCTAACATGTGATCTACTCTGGAGAATGTTCCATGTGCATTTGAAAAGAATATGTACTCCTCTGGTTATTGGAAGGGATGTTGTATATATATATCTGTTAGGCCCATCTTGTCTCTATCCATTGTTGCAAGTAGGGTGTTAAATTTCCTATTATTACTGTATTATTTATTGTGTTGTTAACTTCTTCTTTTAAGTCTTTTAATAGTTGCTTTATGTATTTAAGTACTCCCATGTTGAGTGCATAGATATTTACAATTGTTACATCCTTTGGATTATTACCTTAGTGTTATAGAGTGTCCTTGTTTCTTGCTATAATTTTTGCTTAAAGTGTACCTTATCTGATATAGTATTTCTTTTTTTTTTTTTAATGTTTATTTATTTTTGAGACAGAGAGAGACAAAGCATGAACGGGGGAGGGTCAGAGAGAGAGGGAGACACAGAATCCGAAACAGGCTCCAGGCTCTCAGCTGTCAGCACAGAGCCCGCCGCGGGGCTCGAACTCACAGACCGCGAGATCATGACCTGAGCCGAAGTCGGATGCTCAACCGAGTGAGACACCCAGGCGCACCTCTGATATAGTATTTCTATCCCAGCTTTCTTTTTCTGCTATTTGTATGTTAAATGTTTTTCCATCCCTTCACTTTCAATATGCATGCCTTCAGGTCTGAAGTGAGCCTCTTATAGGCAGTATATGGATGGGTCTTGCTTTTTTATCCATTCAGTCACCCTATGGTTTTTTGATTGAAGCATTTAGTCCATTTGCATTTAAGAAATTATTGATAGGCATATACTTATTGCCATTTTGTTATTTGTTTTACAGTTCTTTCTTCTTCTGTTGTTCTCTTCCATTGTGGTTTGATGGCTTTCTATATTGTTATGCTTGTATTCCTTTCTTTGTGTGTGTGTGTATATCTATTACAGGTTTTTGATTCATACATTAAGTTCATATATAACAGCTTATGCTTATAGCCATCTAGTTGATGGTCACTTAAGGTTGAACATATTCTAAAGGCACTAGATTTTACTCCCCCCCACCACGTTTTATCTGTCTGATGTCATATTTTACATCCTTTTATTTTGTGAATCACTTGACTGATTTTTGTCAATGCAATTGATTTTACTGCTTTTGTGTTTTAACCTCCATACTGTTTTTTTGTTTGTTTGTTTGTATTTAAAATTTTTTATTTTAAAGAAAGAGAGAGAAAGAGAGTGTGCGAGCAGGGGAGAGGGGCAGAGAGAGAGATAGAGAGAACCTCAAGCAGGCTCCATTCTCAGTACGGAGCCCAACATGGGACTCGATCCCATGACCCAGGGATCATAACCTGAGCTGAAATCAAGAGTTGGACTCTCAACTGACTGAGCCACCCAGGTGCCGCTCCGTACTGGTTTTATTATATGTTTGCATTTACCTGTGACATTTTTTCCTTTCATAATTTCCTTACTTCTAGTTATGGCCTTTTTTCCCCCCCACTCAAAGAATTCCTTTCAGTGTTTCTTACAAGACTAGTTTACTAGTGGGGCACCTGGGTGGCTCAGTCGGTTAGGGGTCCGACTTTGGCTCAGGTCATAATTTCTCAGTTCAGGAGTTCAAGCCCCATGTCGGGCTCTGCACCGACAGCTCAGAGCCTGGAGACTGCTTTGGATTCTGTGTCTCCCTCTCTCTCTGTCCCTCCCTCCCTGACTTGAGCTGTCTCTTTGTGTCAGAAATAAACATTAAAAAAAAAAAAAAAAAACTAGTCTGGTAGTGATAAACTCCTCTAACTTTTGTTTGTCTGGGAAACTCTTTATCTCTCCTATTCTAAATGATAACCTTGCCAGATAGAGTATTCTGCTTTTCTTTCTATCTTTTTTTTTTTTTTCTGGTTTTTCCTTTCAGCACTTTGAATATATCATGCCATTCCCTTCTGGCCTGCAAAATTTCTGCTGAAAAAAACAGCGGATAGCCTCTTATGGGGTTTTCCTTGTATGTAACTCTTTTCCTGCTTTTAAAATTCTCTTTTTTTCCACTACTTTTTGCCATTTCAATTATTGTATGACTTAATGTGGACCTCTTTGGGTTAATTTTGGTGGGAGCTCGCTGTACTTCCTGGATCTGGATGTCTGTTTCTTTTCCCAGATTAGAGAATTTTTTCAGTTGTTATTTCTTCAAACAAATTTTATGTCCCCTTTTCTCTCTGTTCTTCCTCTGGTATCCCTATAATGTGAATGCTATTGTGCTTGATAATGTTGCTGAGTTCTCTCTCTCTCTCTTTTTTTTTTTTTTTTTAACATTTACTTATTTTTGAGACAGACAGAGACAGAGCATGAACGGGGGAGGGTCAGAGGGAGAGAGGGAGACACAGAATCCGAAACAGGCTCCAGGCTCTGACCTGTCAGCACAGAGCCCGATGCAGGGTTTAAACTCATGAACCGCGAGATCATGACCTGAGCCGAAGTCGGACACTCGACCGACTGAGCCACCCAGACGCCCCATGTTGCTGAGTTCTTGTAACCTATTCTTACTTTTTATTATTATTTTCCAAAGATTTTTTAAAAAAAAAGCCACTTACATTGGTGGAAAGTCAAGTTAATAGTGGACTTTGCATCAGTAACATTACACTCTAAAAGAAAATGAAGCGACGTTTCAATAGTTCTGAGGGAAAATTATTTTCAAGTTAGAACTGTATACTCACTCATACTGTGGAACTATCAGTCAAGTATGAAAACAAAATAAAGACATTTTAGATATGCAAAGACTAAGAACATTAACCTCGTATATACTTTTTAGGAGGTAGAATCTTGAGGATATAATGAAATAAAATGCAGGTAAAAACCATGGAAGAGGAAGATGTTGGATTCTTGATGTATTTTCTAAAAATACAACTAATGGCAGCTTAAATAAATATGGGTTTTTTTTCCACATAAAAAGTCTGGTGGGAGCATTTAATGGCTGCTTTAGGAGCTCCTGGGTGTCATTAGGTTCTACACTCCTTCTTTTTCAGTTCTACCAACTCTGACATTTGATCTTCATCTTCCCTGTAACAAGATGGCTGCAGTAACTCCAAACATCACATCTCCATTCCCATGGAGAAGAAGGAAGAAGCAAATGTAAAAGCCAAATCTATTCCCATCAAAAATATTTTCCTGAGGACCCACTCAGAAATTTTCATTTATATCTCATTAGCTAGAATTAAATGGATCATATGGCCAGCCACCCCTAGCTGAAAAAGAACCTAAAGAGAAAAAGCATTTTTTTTTTAGGCTGGCTTAGAAAAGCATTTTTAAGGTATATTCCCCTTCCTTTCCTAAAGAAAAAAAAAAAGTGAGGTTCTCATAGTAATAAAAAAAAAAGGAGAAAAATTATTGGGCAGTCAGCCAACAATGCTTACCACATAAAACATAATTTTGGCTCTACAAAGCAAGAAGGGCTTAAGCAGTAAGGAAAAAGAAAATCCAGATGTAGTGATTCCAGAATTAGTTGATTCATTAACTCTGTGACACCACCTGGAGGCTAGATTCTTTTCGTATCTCTGCTCTGCCATTTCTTAGTGTTGGCTTCAGCTTCAAGCTGATAGCAAGATGGCTGTCACAATTTCAGTGTGAAATCTACATATGGCACGTCCAGAGGAAGAAAAAAGACTGTTTTCTGTATTTTTCCCCTCAAAGAAACAAGAAAATCTTTCCCAGAAGCCCCTTCGCTAATTTATCCTCGTGTCTTATTAGCCACAATTGAGTCACATTTCTGAGCCAATCACTAGCAAAGTGAATGGGATCATCATTGTTGACCTAGACTAATCATCTCAGTGGAATGTGAATTGAGGAATCAAGCAGTGTTCACTACAATGCTTCCTATTATGCTCACCAGGGGAAAGAAGTCTTACTAAGACCACATTGTTACAGATCTAGAAGCCAATCATTTCATATTAGGATAACATACCAGAAGGATCCAACAAGAATGTCTTTCAGAGGAAGCATAGAATAGATTTCAAGCAAAAGTAGTAGGAAAGAATCTGAAAGAGCTTAGTGGTATGGTCATATGAGTTTTCTCAACAACAGAGGAAGATAATTAGAAATTCTAGGGAAGAACGTGTACAAAAAAAGTCATCATTCAAATGGGAAGCAAAAGAGAACCCATTTGACCTGGGTCTCTTTCAAGTATCACAGGTACATATCAGTGATCTTGTAAAGAAGGAAATGTAAGTTGATCACACAGCACAGGACTGCAATCACTGAAAGAAGGGAAACAAACGTGTGAGTCCTAAAATTGCCCCAGCTCGGGGCACCTGGGTGGCTCTGTGGGTTAACTGTCTGACTTTAGCTCAGGTCATGATCTCAGGGTTTATGAGTTCAAGCCCCACATCAGCCTTCGCAGAGACCGCTTGAGATTCTTTTTCTTTCTCAAAATTTCTTAAACAGAATCAGTCTATCTAAGTTGAGGAGACAGAGATTGGAATTTGGAGAGACAGGTGGCTAGAATTTGTGAGGCACCATCTTGGAAGGGAGGCAGCTACACACACAGAAAGCTCTGGAGATCTGCAGAAGGATCCTAGAGACGAATCTTTGGCTGAATGATGATCTGAACATGTTTGTGGTGAAACTCCAGGAGGCTGGGGAAGGAACCACTAGAAAGCAGTAGGTCAAACAATTCCTGGAACTCATACTCAGTTGGGACTGGTTTTTGTTCCCAACAGCCAGAGTGAAGAGACTTTGTAATATATGGGACATCCTAAGAAGGGGGAACCCCAATACAGGGCCTAATTAAACCAAGAGATGTTGCTGTCATGTCATAACAACATGGAAAAGCAAGCCTCAAAATGATCAAACTGATCCACAATAACTTAACTGGATGCCAAAACAAAGCCCCACACTCTTTAAAGAAATACAGCAAGATGCGACATAAAACGAGGTAAATTTTACCATGTAGAGCATGCATAAAAAACCACCAGGCATGTATATAAGCAAGGAAAATATGGCACATAGCTAAGTGAAAAACTGATCAACAGAAACAAACCCAGAAGCAACAGAGTAGTTATTTTATATACACCCAAAATTGAAAGATAAACATAAAAATAACGAGGAGACAAATTAAAGATATAAAAAGGCCCAAATGGAATTTTTAAAGATAAAAAACAATGATCTGAGGTGAAATTTATATAGGATTGGATTCAGAGCAGATTAAACCCTGCAGTGAAAAAGAGACCAGTGAATGTAAAGACATGGCAAACAAAAACTCCAAAATGAAGTACACGGAGGAAAAAAAAAAAAAGACTGAAAAAATTAGCAGAACTTAGTGATCCTATGAGATACTTAAAAAAAATTTTTTTTTAATGTTTATTTATTTTTGAGACAGAGAGAGACAGAGCATGAACGGGGGAGGGTCAGAGAGAGGGAGACACAGAATCTGAAACAGGCTCCAGGCTCTGAGCCATCAGCACAGAGCCCGACGCGGGCTCGAACTCACGGACTGCGAGAACATGAGCTGAGCCGAAGTCGGCTGCTTAACCGACTGAGCCACCCAGGCGCCCCCCCCAAAAAATTTTTTTAACGTTTATTCATTTTTGAGAGACAGAATAGAGCGTGAGTGGGGGAGGGTCAGAGAGAGAGGGAGACACAGAATCCCAAGCAGGCTCCAGGCTCCGAGCTGTCAGCACAGAGCCTGACTGGGGGCTCCAACCCACTGACCCCAGATGATGACCTGAGCCTAAGTCAGACACTCAACTGACTGAGCCACCCAGGCACTGACCCCACCCATGAGACACTTTTACGTGATTTAAAATAAGTATTATCTGAGTTGCAGAAGAGGAGGAGGACAGAAACATATTAGAAGAAATAATAGCTAAAAGTTTTCCAAATCCAATGAAATTCAATGAAAGTTATAAATCTACAGATCCAAGAAGCTCAATGAAGTCCAAGTAGATGAAACAGAAAGCAAAAAACTTCAAAATATATTATAATCAAATTTCTGGAAACACAGTGATAAAGAGAAAAATTTAATAGCTGCCAGAAAAAAAAAAAAAAAGACACATGTGTTCAAAGGAACAAAGGCAAGAACTACAGTAGACCTCTGACCAGAAACTATGCAAACCAGAAGATATGCAATGGGATCTTTGAAGAATTGGGGAAAAAAAATCATCTGTCAACTTGGAATTCTTTTTTTTTTTTTTTTTTAATGTTTATTTATTTTTGAGAGAGAGAGAGACAGAGAGAGAGAGAGCTCGTGTAAGCGGAGGAGGATCAGAGAGAGAGGGAGACACAGAATCCTAAGGAGACTCCAGGCTCTGAGCTGTCAGCACAGAGCCTGATGTGGGACTCGAACTCCTGAACTGTGAGATCATGACCTGAGCTGAAGTCAGATGCTTAACTGACTGAGCCACTCAGATGCCCCTGGCTGGGTTTTAATCTATTTTATTACTATTTGTTTTCTATTTGACCCATTTTTTCCTTGTTAATTTTTTATCTTTCTTGCCTTCTTTTGGACTAATTGAATATATTTTAAGATTCCATTTTATTTTCACCATTTCTTATTAATTCTATCTCTTTTAGTTTTTACAAGTTGCTCTACTAAATCTTTAATGGATCACAGTTTTCCTCCAAACAATATTATATCACTTCATACAAAGTGTAAGAACCTTAAAACAGTATACTCTCCTTTCCCCACTCATGCCTTTTTTTTATTGTCATACATTTTACATTCTACATAATAAACCTCATAATACATTGCTATTATTTTTGTTTTAAAAAGTCAATTATCTTTCAAAATATTTTAAAATGAGGGGCACCTTGGTGCCTCAGTTGGTTAAGCCTCCAACTTCAGCTCAGGTCATGTTCTCGCCATTTGTGAGTTCAAGCCACATGTCGGGCTCTGTGCTGACAGCTCAGAGCCTGGAGCCTGCTTTAGATTCTGTGTCTCCCTCTCTCTCCGCCCCTCCCTTGCTTGCACTCTGTCTCTCTCAAAAATAAACATTAAAAAATAATTTTAATATTTTTAAATGAGGAAAAGTCTTTTATATTTACTTACATATTTATTCTTTCCAAATAACTTTCTCTATCTTATTTTTTTTTCTATCTTAAGTCTTAGAATAAATTTAAAGTAGTTGAGGCATTGTGATTTGGGGAAGGCTAGACATACAGATCAATGAAACAAAAGAAAGTCCAAAGATAGACCATACATATATGGACAACTGATTCATAACAAAGGTGCCAAGGGAATTCAATGGGGTAGGACAGTATTTTCAACAAATGGTACTAAAAAAAAAAAAAAAGATCTTGATCTTTACTTCATACTATATGGAAAAATTAACTCTGAATGGATCATAGACATAAATGTGAAAGCTGAAACTTAAGGCTTCCAGAATAAAATATAGGAGAAAATCTCTGTGACTTGGGGTAGGCAAAGATTTCTTAGATAGGGCACACGAACGTAAAAGTTAAAAGAAAGCATTGATAAATAGATTTGATCATAATCAAAACTTCTTCTTTCAAAAGACACTACTTTGGAAATGAAAAAGCAGGGCACAGAATGGAAGAAAATATTTGTAAAACATATTTGGTATTTATACTTAGAATATATAAAAAATCTTACAACTCAATAGTGAGACAAACAGCCCAAATAAAATTGGGCAAAAGATGTTCATAGACATTTCACCAAAGAAGATACATGGATTGCCAATAAGTTCATAAAAAGATACCATTAATCATTAGAGAAATCCAAATTAAAATCACAATGGTATGCCTATTAGAATGACTAAAATTTAAAAAACTGACCTTGCCAAGGGTTGGTGTGGGAGAACTCAAAGCCTCAAACACTGCCAGGAATGTAATGGCATAACCCCCTTTGGAAAACAGTTTGGCAGTTGCTTAAAAGTTAATCGTACCATTTGATTCAGTCATTCCACACCGAGGTATTTACCCGAGAGAAATGAAAGCATGTGTCCGCACAAAGTCTTGTACAAGATTGCTCATGCAGCTTTATTTGTGACAGGCATTACCTAGAAACAACCCAAAGATCCATCAACAGGTGAATGGATAAAACAATTGTGACATATCCATGCAATGAAACACTCCTCACAGTAAAACAGATTAAACTATTGACACACACAGCGTGAACGAACCTGAAAGAAGCTGTCAAAGATAATACATGTTATATGATTCCATTTATATAAAACTCTAGAAGAAGCAAACTTATAGTGACAGAGAGCAGATCGGTGGTTGCCCCGGGGGTAGCTGGGGAGAAGTGGGGGGAGGGACTATAAAGGAAAAAGTGGAAACTTCTGGGAGTGAAATGAATGGTGATGATTTCACAGGTATATAAATATGTCGAAACTTATCAGACTGCACCCTTTAAATATGTGCAGTTCATTGTCTATTAATTATACCTCAATAAAACTGTTGATGACACTTATTGATTCTCTCCTTTGTGCTATTAACTGTGCCAGAACCCAAAGTAATGTCCCTCCTTGAGGAGCTCATAGTGAAGAGGGAACATTGCCCTTTCTTCCTTTCCTTCCTTCCTTCCTTCCTTCCTTCCTTCCTTCCTTCCTCCCTCCCTCCCTCCCTCCCTCCCTCCCTCCCTCTTTCTTTCTTTCTTTCTTTCTTTCTTTCTTTCTTTCTTTCTTTC